>NW_019213314.1:0-62724 GCF_002532875.2 Varroa jacobsoni | reverse complement strand
TATATAATATTTCCTACTAGCAGCGAAAACTGGGTGTTAAACTGGGGCAATTTAGCCACTTACTAAGATAACTATCTAGCGCGACCGTTGTGCATGACATAGATTAGAACGCATTTTCTAGTATTCACAATATTTTCGAAACAAGCATAAGGAACGTATGGAGCTTAGGTTTCGGCGTTACGTACGTAGAATTTCGAGATAAGTACCATACAGTCCAATCAGGTTGACTTTGTAAGAAATAGAACGACGCAATCACCTTTTAAAAGGCTGTGTCTACGTTACGTCGCTGACGATCGCGATAGCCATAAAAGGCAGCAAGAAGGGAAGCGAATCCTGGAAGACGGGTTTTTGTCTTTGGCGATCCGCTTGCAGGGGTGTTGATTGCGACCCCAGGCATCCCATGTGGGGCAATTTTGTTTCGCTACACTATAATAGATTCTCGATTCGCTGTTCCAACTTTTGAGATCGTAACTATTTTTTATTGCTCTATTTGTTGTCGGCCTATTGCCAAAATTGATCGGTGTTTTATCGTCAGCAGAGAATCAGCTTCGATTTAATATCAGACATTCATTCTTCCTCGTCAGTTTGGCGGCTTTAAAACCTGAAATCGCTCGGAGGAGTTATTCTCGTTGTCGGTTATGGAATTAACGTTGACTCCATTCGTGTATGCCTTAACGTAGGTGGGCGTCGACTTTCTAATATTTTGCTTTAAATTTTATGCTCGATGTTAAACGGTCATGATTTTCTATCGGTTGGCAAAAAACGTGCACGTTATGTATGAGTTACGTAGCAAAACCACTGGGCGACTAGGTGTTGCTGACACGTTCCTTTAGCGCGGCAGCTGGCATCGTTGCCTTGTTTCGAGGAGTTCCTAAAAACGGCAAAACTGTCGTTGGGATCCAGCTGACGGCCCGCAGTCGTGCCGGTGATACATAGGTGCATTAGTACTGACTTGTAAGCGCTCGGCTGGGTTGCCCGCCCATCTGGAGTGTAGGACTCGTTTTTGCCCCCGTCTTTTATGAGTAAAAAGCCCATCAGTCACATTTCAGCTATTAGATCTCACTTTGGTGCCCTGTCATCGGTGATTTCTCCTGATTTAAAACCGCCAAAGAGATCAACGTTGAAAGGCTACTATGCGGGACGTTGGCATGGATAGTGAGAACCAAGGGAGAAAAAAATAATAGGGCTACAAGGCACCAATGCCTCGGCCTTTATCTGAGCTTAGCAATGATCACGCCTCGACTTTGACGACAAGTCCCTGATCCTTCTATCTGGGACAAAAGGTATCGTCAGCCTTGCTATTATATTCGGTACCTATTCGACGTATGTACATAACTTACAAGCCGCGATAGCCACCGAGTAAGTCAAATAAGTGCTTCTGTAATAAACATAATTGTACACCTTGAAAGCTACCATTTTCATCTCTAGTGAAAAGGTATCAATACCTTGTAAGGATTATGAGTTAGAGCAAACAATTCAGAAAAAAATCAGGGCGAATAAAGACAAATTAAACAATTTACCAATTTTTAATCGATAATGAAATTGTCTGCTGTTCATATTTGATAGGTACTTTGAGTATTATTACCGCAATAGTATCAATATTCTGACAATGCGTTTTGTTTGCGTAATTTGCAATTATTATCCAATCTGTACTACTAAAAACAAGTGTCATCATTCAGATGCTAGCAGTACATATCGATCGTAACCTTAGCGGCCATCTATTTTTCAATACAATTTAACAATACTAAATAGCCATGACCGATTAACCGCATTTTTCATCAGTTCAATTGTATATTACACTGGTTTGCTCCGCGAACGAGGCGTCTAGTCCCTTTCTACTTCACTTGAAAGATTGTAGACACACTTTACTTCTCTACACGTACGATGTACCAATAGTTTTGTATGCTACTCTCATTGAATGGACTGCTGGGCCCTGTTTCCTGATCGTCCCTAGTGCAGGCACGATGGCCATAAGCCACCACGTCTCAGGCCGCATCCGCCTCAATTCGACGACAAAGTGAATATAGCAAAGTTATTTATTACTCTTTAAGAAGATGTTTCTTCATAACTAGTCAACGACTTATATCATTCAGGAGCGCTTACGTGTACGACATGCTACTCAGACAGCGTCGCCATGATTACGTATTATGCCCGGTCAAGTTTTGCCTTGAAATTATTTGCTATAGTGTTACTGGTTATTCTTTATTTGACAATAGAAAATTCATTCTATAAATTAGTTCAAAACAGACTACCTAGAATAGATAGGGTGTAGCATTTTTAATATCGTCTGCAATAGAAACGATGGGATACAAAATTAATCATTGCAATTGGATATGCGTGTTTGTAGTTGTTGCCTCAGCGGCTGACATCTACATTCGCTAAGAGGGTACTCTACAAAGCTGCTTCCTACTATAGTTAGGCCTTTGGTCAATAGATGGGAATAGGTAGCTAATTGTCCTTCTCAACGACCATGCAGTCGCGGTAATGACATCAACATCTGCAGCATGGCAAGTCTGTCTCCTAGCTGTAATTCTTCCACTTCCTATTTTTCCAAATTCTTTTTCTGCTCCACTCTGGAGTCTTCATTCGGTTGATCTTTTACAGTGGCCGCAACGGACGCTACCCCCGCCTCTTCCGGGGGGGGGGATATTTCCCTGGGAATTCCTCTGCACGACTCGCACGAGTCACCAAGTAACACAGAAATATTGTAGGCGTTCTTGAGAAGTCACCTGTTTCGACCGCGAGTAAGTGAAGGTCATTCGTAATTCTTCTCGTTTTTTCTACTAGTGTTTGTCATTTTGCATACGTATTTGGTTCGTTTCATACAACGTCTTCAAGCAGCGCATATTGTTCTTAGCACTGTTTCGGCAGCTGTTGCAATTGCTGATGCATCCGCGGCTAGCTCCGCGTCCAGCGAATGCGATCGTCATGTAGTTTCGTATTTTTTCCTAATGTTATTAAAGTTTATAGAAAGAATGCACGCCAGTGGCGGACGTCCTCTAATCGCCCATAGTGGTGAATGTTTGGGGGGAAGACAGCTGCCTGGTAAATGTTTACGTTATGTCGCGTGAGGACAACTGGAGACGGCGAAGCAGGAGAGGGATGAGAAAGAGCAGTGGCAGGTATAATGGTCGCTGCTACTGTGCTGCTTGAAGATGCGCAATCTTAAGGTAACTACAAGCCCCTGAGATCCCTACGTCGGGCCTAGTCAGTACCCGGGGTGGTGGACTAGCTACCTACATAGGCGAGTAAATGAACGATCAGACGACGAACAAAGTGCACCGAAATGGCCGAGCAGGATGAACGCAAGCTTTGACAGCGGCTCGGTATCGAGGGTTGACGTCCGCCCTCGTATTGATCTTAGTGTTCTGCATAAAGGTACAGCACATAGTTGTAGCCAAAGTATTAGAGAGTTACCTGTTACCTTATCAGGTATAGCCTTTTGAACGATAGAATATGATAATTTTTTACGTTGGTTGGCTCAACAGTGGTTACAGTTATTTATCATTACTATAGCCAATATGTAACGCTAGAAATACATATGTAGTAAAAACTAAATCGGTATGCTGCTTTTTGCCTGTTTAGCGCCATTTTTCCGCATAGCACTTCCGTCGAGGACAAAGTACACATAGTTGACCTTCGTAGACAAGCCGTATCATTCTAGAATAAAGTAGTCGTTTTGTTCAACTTCGAAAAATGTACCTTTATTGACAATTTTCCAAAACTGGCTTTTCCTGGTAGTTCTGTGAACACATAATTTCTTTAGATTGCTCCCGCATCGTCTTCTTTACAAAAACGCTATACTCTCACTAAAACAGTATAGCCGTTAAAGCTATAACTAAAAATAGAACAAAATATACATCAGCTTTGTCATTAACGATCCATAAATACCCAGCCTTGATTAGTTCTGCCAGACGGCTAAGTTATAATGGGTTAGACCAGGACCGCATTTTATTAACTAGCACACAGACCGCTCAACAGATATTTCATTCCGTGTATCAGCTAGTCGATAGGTGATGTTCCATTCATTCGATAGCTACTGTTATTGCTGTTAGAGCGTAGCGCCCTTTTTTTGTCCCACTATTTGCCTGACAGCCAAGCCAGGGGGTTCGCCCACATCTGTACACGTCGATCATTTTTATCCCAGAATAACGTGGCATCCGTTCCCTTTCAACGGCAAACAACACCGATTCTATTAACTGAGAATCATCTGACGCACCTATAGCTAACTTGCCCTTATGCAGCGACCTCATGAACGAATTTGAAGTTGTTAACGAGAGTTTTCGTCATTAGGCTGATCCTTCAATTGAATGATTGAGCCTAGGAAGGGTTTTACTGGTAAACATTTCAGTGCTTATCTTCAGCATATTTTAATCAATTTCAGTCTTACAGACACATCGAAAAAAGAATCATTGCCAAATGGGTTGGGGAATATATATCTTGCTATGAATAAAAGGGCCTTGCTTGTGAATTTCACGCGCCCAATTTATATGGCGCAACGTGCCGTACCGTGTTTTCTACGTGCAACTGTCGTTTACATTTACGTATACAAACCCAATCGTAGTGACGGTTAGCTAAATGAAAGCTGTGCACGCATTTTATCTATATACGAATCATAACAATCGATTCGCTATATATACATATAACACTGCTACAGAAACTAGTAGAACTTTTTTTGTCGAAGAAAACGGCCGACTAATGCTGAAGTCCTAGTGCTAATTATGCCGCAAGAGCTATAGTTCCATCTTTGGGTCTTAGGAAAAGACAGATCAAAAAAAGGTTAAAAAGCGCTTAGAACAATTATAGTCACCTCTTTCGATCACAACAATGCATAACCCCACGCTTCAAAAGCGGTGGCTCGGGGTAGTGGCGGTTGGCATACAATTACAAGACAGAGGGTGATTTTCCCATAATTGCCAATTGTTCAAGTCTAGATAGGAAGCTATTATTCCCTTTCCCCCGTTCATTTATCCAGGGTCAACTTTGCCTTTAATGTTCGCGTCCTTCCTTTATCGACAACTCGTAAAATGAATCTTCTTCAAAATTCAACATTCGATTCTGCCTGGCGTCTTCGTTTGGATGTTACCAACGTCAGCTTGTAAATAAACGCCTTTTTAGCAGATACGATACTATAAATGATAATCGGAGACGCGCGAAATTTATATAAGCTGCACTATGTGTCGCGTAGCTAGTAAAGCATCAGTAAGTACAGAGTAAGACAATAGACCTAACAATTCTCTGTCGTTTACGGCAGTCAAAGAGCTCAACATGAATGAACGATTTATTTGGATGTAACATGGGTATTTGACTTGAGTAACTCGGACCCATAGAATGGTTAAAAAGTGCATATGAGAAAATACTACTACCCTATAAATAACTATTCTTAGATATTCTAGTATCCCTTGTATTAAAAGATCTCTTAAAAGCACGGCAAACCTAGGCCTTTTTAGGCTAGGTAACGCCAAGCAATATTTAATATGGGATTTGCATAATATTTAGAATGCAGCACATTGGAATTGCTATTTAACTATCTTTAATCACACAGGTTATATAAAGTTATTGTAAAATATTCAAAATTTAATTACGGTCATATGATTATTTATACTATGTCTACCTATTTATTAAACAACTGGTAAAGGAAAAACCACTGCACATCCATTATCAAGAAATCGATTACAACCGTTGATAAGACAGCATAGTGAGAAAGGTTTTCTACCGTGCCATTTTAATTGTCGGCCTGTTTGTCAGGTTTCGTTACTCGATCGGTCAGCGCTGTTAATACGAGTCAATTAGATCCACCTGCTAAAATCCTACTCCGATAAGACTGGGCCTAAGCTTGAAGATTCCGAAGCAAGGAGGGCTCTCTCAGTTTTCTATAGGATGTTTCCCGCTATCCTTCTCACCCCATTCCAAGCCTACCCCTTACTCAGTGAAGGGACCGTGCAGTAAGACAGCTATTTCTGAACAAGACGTCCACTCGACGGAGGACAATAAAAACCGATTCCTCGTTCGATCGCTAGAACATTTCCCAATCTCTAAGTACATCTGAATCCCTTTTCCGTTGTCGGTAACCCTCCCTAACGCTGAACGTCATAACGACTCCCCCAAACGCTTAGCGGCCCGACTTTCCAGGGAAAAACAAACCGCCAGCTAAAAACAGGCGCACAGCCTAACTCAGCAGCTGGGTTCAGGTTCGGCCAAAAAACGCTTTACTACGAGTAGGCAACCACACGAGAGCGCCTGATCATAGTACTCTATCAGTACGGGCAATTTCTACAGCAAGCAACGTGGTGGTTCTAACGCCGGAAAACGAAACAAGATTGGTGAAACATTTAGAGTTGTGTTCGCTACTTCTGTCCGATAACACAGCTGTTCGTTCAATGTCCGCTTGCCTCTTTTTGTCTACTCCTTCGAGTCCCCGGGCGATCGACAAGTCAGTCAAGGCCTTTAAAAAAGGCCAATGCTTTTATGCTATTCTGGGCAGCACCTGCCGACAAATAGGAGCAGGTACAACGATTTACGAGTCGCAAACAACAGAATTCGATATGGGGTAGATGTGCCTTTTACAAGTTGGACACGATAGCGATTCTAGGGTAGGAAAAGTTAGGATGACTAATATACGCACTTTACAAAAAATTGTACAACAATTGTCAACGCGCAATCATATACAATATTTCACGGGTGTTTTTTTTCTTTATGTGCCGTACACTTTCGTGAATGTTCATATCTTCTAAGAACGACTGATATGATACGTTTTTACCTCTAGAAAAGTACCAATGATGACATTCATCATCATCATCATCATCATTCGAACCCCGAGATAACCGTTTGAAGCGCAGCTGGCGTCCGTCGGGTGATTAAGGGAGGCTTATTTTAGCCATATAATCAAGACCAGACTAGTTAGCTAGAATAAATAACTCAAAAACATTTACGAATACGTTAATGTACACACATCGAGTGCTTTAGGCAAAATGTCGCACCGAGCCAATGGATAGTATTCGTAGTCAGTCTTGCATTGTACAAACAATTCAGAGGATTTATATTTATAAGGAACGTATTTACGGGGTCGTCACCCCTTGATGCTTCTTCAGCGTTTGTGTGAGGTATCGTTGGCTGTATTTTCCTCTATGATGCAGAAGACGTTAGCACCTGACCAGCCTGTTCGTCTCATTGAGTTCCTGAGGTCCGTGATGGTGCTGCACGTTATTAAAAACACTTTCATCAAAGCTGCCACCTATGCGATCTGTTTCCATCTTTGCTTTAGGAGGAATTATAGCAGAGCCTCTTTTTTCGCCTCAGCGCCCCCCCCCCCCCCTCGATTAGTCAGCCTCCTTTCGTCTTTAGCTCTGTGGCAGTTGCCGTAGGCCGCAATATGGTCTTTCTCTCCCATCAAACCAACTAGACTGTTACGTTATCCTGTATTCAGTAGTAAAGATTAAATGTAGGGCCGTCACGCGGCTTAGAGAAAGCCTTATGCGACATCGGACAAGTTGGGTCGACCACGAAGCAGCGTCATGGCTCGTAATCAACCATCGTGAACTGACCATGTTGTACGAAAAGTAGCCAGCGAGAGTTGACTTTAATTTATAAGATGAAGTTTCTACCGTAGCGTAGCCTAAGAGGGTAAGTTATCCAAGTTGCTACACTGAACGGCTTTACTCTGGACGCTAGACAGTCAATTATCTTGGCTCAGTAGAGAAGACATGCTGCACAGGCGACCAGTGAGGTGCTTTGCACACGTCACACTACGTTAGCGGCTTCTAGTTACAATCGAATACATGAACTGTTTTCAATTAAATCACCAAATTAGCCTTCTTTGTTTGGAGGAAAGACTCAAGCACTATACTTGTCCGACTCAATGGCTCGCGGCAAAACTGTATTAATTTAAAATACGTTCGTGTGTTCCTCTCTAACGGATATATAATCAGTTTAACATTAGTAATTACTAGACCGAGTATTAACACACAAATCATAAAAACTCCCCTAAACTAAACGTGGCAAATATCTTATCAAAAGCGCATATGCGAAGCCTCAATAACATTCTATTTCCATGTCATCCTCAAACTATGAAAACGCCTGTCATCTTGAGGCCAATTAATTAGAAGAGCTTTGCTGGTGCTTGTACATTGGCTCTTAACTCGGTTTAGCCTTCTGTTATATATTTTAACCTCGATTTGTGTCGCCGAGAAAGATACACCCAAATATACTCCTTCTTTTGTGAAGGAATTGGATTTTAATGCCGACTGGAAACGTAAGCAGGAGCGGCTGGACCTTGCTACCAGGTGGGTGTCCTGCGCGTCGCACAGCCCGGCGCCTCCAATACCCCATATTCCATCATAATACCCCATCAGCTCCACTCATCCCGCTGGCCTTAGACCGCTTTTTCCCCTGAACGACCAACAGGTCTACACAGGAGCAGACCTTCTAGCTTTCTCGTTGCGGAATAAGGCGGTCGCAATAAATGCATTCTGTGCGAAAATTGTCGACGCGTAATTTTGCGCTGTCGTGTCCGAACGTGGTAGCACTTTTCAAATGCGTGTTGGCAGGGTCATGACTGTTATACAAAAGTGAGCTTTGGATGACACGTGAAGGCGCACGTGACTCTGTGGCTCGGCCGGCTGGAGGAGTTAGTTATACGTGGGAGAAAGCAATAGGAAGTTTAGAGGTCGAGACACAGTAGATTTGTCGCCAGATTCGCCAAGTTTGGTCTTCAGCTAACTTCGTCCTGATATAACATTTTTCCATTAGCGTACTGTCTGCATCGACGCATTCGGTGCCTATGGTCTCGTATCGTGCGCATATATGTTTCTGCTTTGTCGTAGCGTGTTAACTTTGGTACAGCCTTAGGGTAAACCAGAGAAAAATTGGGGAACAACGAAGGAAAGCAATCGGTAACAGGAGCCTGTGCGCAAATACAAACATACGGACTTCCGTAGGAAGGCTGGCTCGCCGCGATCATTAGTTCCCTGTTCGACCGCTGGCCGTGCGGGCTTACTCGAATCAGTAGGAAACCAATGCCGTGCTGTGATCCTAAGTGAATTATCATGTATCGAAAATTCGAGGCAGGTACTAATTGGCACAATATAGTTTCTAATCACAGCAACACGAGATGGCTTCAACTCTTTTGTTGATCTGGCTGAATAACAATTATGCTGAATTAGGTCGCCATGACTTGACAATAGCCGGAGTGCAAACCCTTCAAAAGCTGCTTGCAAAAAATATTACGATGCAACCCGTCGAAAACGAGTACAAGTCCCCAGTGAACAGTGTCTTAAAAATTTTAAACACTAATTATAACGAAATGTATGATGTGTAAATTAGCTTAAAACTGGTCCAACTAGGGAATTCGTGGCGCGCTGGCAAATCATCCGCACGTGACAACGTTCATGACACCGAAATTTCACGGTAAAATCACTAAGCAGAACTGCACAAAGAGGGCAAATGATTTATTCATATGTATATATTATGTGTTAAAAGCTATGCAAATGCTCATACATTTATCCCTTTGGTCAACAGAAAAGGATCGAAAAAACACACTGCATTGAGGGGCAAAACTTGAGGCATTTATGACATTGTACAACCAACGGTGTCGGAGAGCTCAAATCCATCGTATTTATCCTGGGTTTTCTTGCAATTTTTCTTTTTATTGAAATTTTTTGCAAAGGAACAAATTGGTATATGTGCGCTTAAACGAAAATCACTTAGTTGTGCAGTAGTTTTACTGGTTTTCGATAGTGCTGTTCCTGCTGCGCCTTCTATTACGTGCTTTATACTCCAAAAACAGGTCGTCCCCTTGTCCATGCCAAAGTAGAAATGCTTGAGTGAATTTACCATGGCTGGATAATCAACGATTTTCACCGTCATAGCTTGAGTGCCATGTCGCTTATATGATTATACCTGAGAACACAGTGACGCCGACATTGCCGTTACTCTACCGTACACAGTTCTCTTTTCGTTTTATTATTTTTTCTTTCCAGCTTCCTTCGCTATGTACATATACCTTTAAAGGAACACTGACTAGCAGCAACCCATTTTGTCAGCAAAATAAGCTTCGTGGGCTGTTTCGTGTCCCAAGGACATGCTGCAAATGCTTAACTAAGAGCCCACCTTTGCCAGCAGTTCACGTGATCCTCCCTACTTAAACACTTCACATCTGCTGTCGCGATTTAAAGGTTTACTTGGTTGCATTATAGACCGTGCGGCCTACCTGACGTGTGAGCCCATTCCGGCTAGCGGCAGAGATTCAAGTTAGTTTCAATATTCGTCCGCGTCTCATAGTCTGTCCGTTATGATAACACCGGCCCAGTCATTTCGCAAGCCACTTTACATGGCAGCGAAAGTAGTAACGACAGGCAAATGGTTTCGCTGCCTGCCTATCGGAAGTCTCCGGTTTATGGGATTGTTTGCCTTACCTCTTGTTGGCTTCCAAGGAAAATTAAGATTGCTATTAGTTCCAATGCAACGCTCCGGTCCTTTTATCCCTTATTGTTCCCCCTTCCCCCTCTCCTCCACGCGCAGATAATAACCCTTGGGAGCGGATGCTGCTACTGTTGCTGCAGATGATGACAATGATCTTATTATCGTCTGTGGATCCCTGGTCGCGAGCCTTTTTCAAGGGCGAAGGCTAAGTTAACGTAGAGGTGATGGATAGCTTGGGTCGTCAGCAGACCACTTACCTGATGAAATGGGGCCTTCCACTCTGCCTGTGATCGGGTGAGCGCGAGTCACTCGACTGCGACGGCAGACGCGTCTGTTGGGGTCACAATAATAGAGGGGGCAGGGGTTATACAAGAATAGAACGCACAACGAGAAAGGATAGCATAATGGAAACATATTGAAAGTACGAAACAGAAAGGATGCTCACGAGGCACATCTAGGGAGAGGGTGATTATCGCAGCCAACCTAGAGCAATGAACTCGTTAAGCAAACCATTTCCCGACATGCAACCTCTCAAAATTAAAAGCAGCCTCCTCTTCTTTTGACGTTTCACCTTATCATGGCCACGATCGATGACGGCATTAACAACGTCCAGTGCTACTGCGACACCGACATTCGCGGTTCAACAGTCACACTATAGTGTAAGGGTCATTTAATAATAGTAAAAATAATGATAATAATGGATCTGAAAGGAAGGCCCGCAACTTCCGAGAGCCCTGCCCCTCCTAACGTCCAGCGTGATTAGGGAAAAAGCCGCAAATTTAATCACTTATTAACAAATATATATATATATATATATATATATTCGTTATAACAGAAGGAGCATTAAACACTTTCGCGTTCGTTTTTGTCAGTTACTCGTAGGGTATCTGTATGGTGTGATGGATCACGTGAGTAACGAACACATATTGATGAGAGACTCACTGAACAAACGGCAAACGAGAAATAATGTCTATGATTACCTGTTATACGCATAATGTAGACTGTGATGAAACGAAGAAAACATTTATCCTTCGGATGGCTTTCGTAGCACAATTTCAAAGAAACACTTTTAGCGATCAGTTTGAGTTTGGTCGATTACGATGCGATTTCCGATGCGGAGCGTACTTGGAGCTATCACATAACCTGTTGTTACTTTGATGACGCTTTTATCTAATATGTAACTAATTAGCATTTTTTAAATTAAAAAAAAAAACACAGTTAACACTACGACGGGCAGTTGCGTTGAAATGTATGAAAGCTACATGTCATTTTTTAAAATTGTTCCTTGTTAATATTTACGTTTCCTGCATATCTTGCAAGTTTTACTTTTTTTTGCTCGTTCCAAAATGTCATACAAGCTGTTAAATACCAAAAATTTTTTTAGCCAGCTCCTATATATAAGTCTATAAACATATGTATAATGTTCATAATTTCCAGTGTACTTATCTTTGACTGGCGTTTCGTCACGTCTAGCTCCGTCTGGTGTATTTTCGCTTCTTATTCAAGTTTGTCTGTTGTGGATCATGTACGAAGAAGCTGAATATACGTTGGCCTCTCTGTAGTTCTTTAATACATACGAAACATCTGTTTAGTTTCGGTTGTTTTTATTCCGCGTGTCATAATTTCCCAACTGTATCAATAATACATCACAAATAGATGTGTTATTTTAGGTAAATTACGTCCTTGAACGAGGCCTGCTTTCAATGTACCAATGACGATTAGATTGATATCAAATAGTAATTGTTACAAAAACGTCATTCTGGCGTTTCTATCTGGCTCCAGATAAAAGCGTTCGTCACTTTTTTCCATGCAGTTTGATATTTTTTACACTTCCCAGCAATTTCTGCAGATTTTTTTAAATATGTCCTATTTTTTGTCCGTCCTCTTGTATCTGTGAAAAGTGCAAGCAACGCGACCGCAATTGAGTACAAAATGAAACGAACACACCTCTAGTTCAAGAATTTATTATATATATATCTAATACAACTATATATTCAATACTGCTCGGTGATAGTTCCAACTGCGGGACAAGTGAGGTTCTTCATAAAAATCCAATAATAAACATTACAACGAAGATCTTTGTTCTCTTTGTAATGATCTTAGTCGTATGAACTAGTAACTAGCTTTACCAACGTACTCAACGAGACGGATGTCGGAAGCGATTGAGATATAGAGCAGACTGCCCAATTGAGTTTCAGCAAAAGAGGGCCAGCTCGATGTAATGAAGTATTTTTCCAGCACTTAGCAAATAATTGTCTAAATAAAAGTCATCCACCAGATAAAAATATTACAGGGAAAAAAAACTGTCAATTAGGACAGAACCCGACAAATGTTGGCGCGCTCTAACAGGACGCCTCTTCGTTTTGCTATCGCCTGTCTTAGCAATGATCGTTACAATCATCCGTCATCGAAATATGTCACTAGCTTCGGTCTGCACGTTTTATAGAGTCCAAATCTTCCTATTGTAGTCTTATTTTGGAATAGGTTTCTCGTCCTTTCAATAAACGTAAAGCCCAAGCATGTTGCAACTCTATGCAACAGCTGCAGAATTATAACGTACACAGCAGGGTCACACGGAAAGAGATATACGACGTCGGCGTGACGTCGCCCATCGCACGCTTAAGACGTTCAAAGAGAGACGTTTTGGTTATTTCAAACAAAAACAGATTGTGCCATTTCTAAGTTGTTGAAAACACTTATTGACCTATTTCTAGGCTTTAATATTTTTTCTCATACGTATCTCTTGCACTTAGAAATCTGCGTTGAGTTAATATACAACCTAAGGAGAATAATGCAAAAAGAGAAATAGAATAGCAAAGAATTTAGTATATCATTTTTTTAATTACCGGCTACTAAAGTGAACAGAAGAAGACGAAGAAGAATTTACCATAGCTGTCTAGCCTCTTTTTTTTACAGATAGACACCATAACATTGAAAACGGAAGATACATCAACTAATGGATATGATACTGTCTATCCGTACGTCATTTAGTTAAAGTCCAAGAAGTCCGCCGGAAAGTATAGCCATTGAAGCATCCCGTTTGACATCGCCCATTGATGCTGGATATTTGGAGTTGGTAATCTTCCCAAGTGTTAGCTTGCCCCGCCTTCTAGTTCAACCCAATAGCACACAGCGACAGTTGCACAAGGGGAAGTTAGTTACGCTTTCGGCGGCAGGATCAAAGATAGAAGCAGAAATTGACGGCCGGCTCTGTCCATTCGGTGTTCCTTTCCATCGTCGTTTCTGCGATATCTCGGATGGACTTCCTCATTCCGTGGACGAAAGATCTTCTCGGCTCGTTTAGCTGTTGCCAAAGAACGGATGTCACCTCCAATCTGATTGGTTAGCAAGTACCTCAGCAAGCGGGAAACTACCTGGAGATTACGGATGAGTCCCACAAGTGACTTAGCAGCGGTCAACATACGATCACATGCTGCCGTCTTCTTCGATAGAACGGCTACGTACAAAGTTACAGCGGCACAGGCGGTGGCTTCCAGAAAAAAACATGGATTGTCGTAACGCAGTAAAGGTAAACAAGATGTTCATTGAAAATTGTTTTCCTGTATAGTCAGTCAGGCTTTGACGTGTAGCTTACGTACAGAATCGAGGTTCGCATTTCATTGATGGTAAGTTTAGACGGCTCAATCATGTCACATCCAGTAAAAAAGTGGGCTCGAAACCAAATATATATATTGAAAGATAACTCGTTCAGCATATCTAAGTGTATTCTCTATAAAAGCCATATTTGCCCTTCATCAATCTTCGGAGGCAGGAGAAGTGCCAAGTCTTACATTCGGTACCCTAAAGATGTGCCTACCTTCGAAGTTACATCCTTACCGGCTGAATCATGTGATCAAAGAACCATAGCGATTAAACAAGATGGGCTCCTGTTTTGCATTGACGCGCATATGTATAGGTCAAGAAACTAACGAACACGGCCATATAGTATTATGAAATGCTGTTAAGAAAATGTTTATTCTTGAAACATAAGATAATTTTTCTTGCTTGTCATAATTTCGATGACTTTAAGTGCCAATGAAAACCCAGTCATCTAGAAAAGCATTGTTATGTTTATTAATCGCTCAAAAAGGACATAATGGACAAAGGTAACCGATGGGAAACAAGCGTTCCCTATTACACTCAACAGAAGTTCAATATCAGATAGATTTTCATTTATTAATTAATCTACGAATGAGTTTTTATTATAGGAAATCATTTATGCTGTTTTGAAATCTTGCCTGAAACTTTTCAAATATGCCCCACTAGCAAAACATTAACTAGTAATGCACTGAAAAGAATTAAGTTGTAGGATTCCGCAAATATATTGTGTTGCGATGCAGAATGGCGAACCTTAAGGGGTATGCGCTCATTCGCTATGTTTAGTACCAGAATAAAGCCAGGGTTTTTCAAAACGACCTACCACAATGAAAAACAGTGTGCAGATTTTTAGAGAAAATCAGCTACTAAACAATATTTCCGCTATGCACAAATCACCGCCAAAACATTTTTTCTTCTTGTTGAAATCGACGCTCCATGTTATTGGTAATTTCGATACGCTTTCCGAAAAGAAACGGAGAGGATCTTGATGGCGTAAACGGGAAAATCTATATTATTTTTAATTAATTGAATTTAAAAAAGGTCGAAAATTTAGAAAAAAAAAAGGAATATCTATTTCTAATAAACAAAGATTGTTGATATAGAAATTAGCAGTCATTTAAAAAAAAAATATCAACCGCCAATAGGGTCGTTTAAATAAACTCCAGCGGTTCGTATTTTGAGACTTTTTGAGCCTGACTCTACCTTTTTGAATATGTTAGTTGTTTTGACCAACTGCATCTTTAGGGCTCTATCTTAGCCTGGTATTAGCCTAAAATTCAATTTTATTTCAAACTTATTTGAACAACACTCCAACAAGATCAAATTCACCAATATCGCTTGATACACGGTCAAGATTAAAAATTATTTGCGGATTAAGGAAGGAATATTTAGAAATAACTAGTTAGTGGCTTAGATATTGGATGGTAGAAAGCTACAATTGCAGCGAATGGTAGTTAGATTAAATAATCATAATAGAAAATAATAATAGAAATGGTAGAAAGAACGTTTCTACCATTTCTAAAAAAATCAACGCTATTACCCCAACCTTCTAATAAATTTTACCCGTAGCTACCATATAAGTCACTTCATGCAGATTCTTGTCACTTTTCGTTAGTCACGTTTCTAACAACAAGCTACGCCGTTTGCCATCGAATGTCTGAAACGAGGCATAAATACGTACTATATGCCCCAGCGTAGTGCCATGTACGTGGAAACTAGACAGTAGCCATAACACTCGCACCGCTTCGTTTCACGTCGAAATCTATGGCTATACCTACCTATAGTATCTGAGATGCTGTAGGCGGTAGGTACTACAGTGCAGAGAGTCGAAAAGGGTCATACGTCCTCTTCGGTGTGACCTCAAGGAATGGGCCTCCCGAGTTGTTTGAATGGTCTCCTTTTCGGGGGCGGACAGGTCGCGAGGTCCCCTTGACAAGTAGAATACGGTTGTTGACACCTCAATAGAAGCCTACTGTCGAGGTGGCGAGTTTCACATAAGACTCAACGGGTTGACCCAAATGCCCATTGGGTCCGTGAGAAAGACAGAGAGCACAGGTACGGGCATCAGAAGAAGGTATATACGGCCACGCTAATAGAGAGCTGTAGCCTAACTTTCCGGTAGACTAAGCTTATCTCTCTAAGTAGCGTGGAGGAAGGTACTGCATGATACACATAAAGCGATATCAGGCAATAGCACAATACCGTCACCTAGGCTAATCTTGTGCAATAGGCATGCAAGTGTTGACAGGATTGTTCAGTACTATTAAGAGTGACAAAAAACGCCCCGAAGCGACGCTCCCTTATCTAAAAGTCGAGCAGCAAGAACGCCTCCTGTATTGAATCATAAGTGTAAACTGGTTGCAAATTGCTTTTACAGAACTTCGCATATACATCAGTATTATAGAACTTCATTAATTGTCATGTTAATACAATGCAGAGCTACTCTATAACCATATGATAACATCCTGAAGCCCGAATGGAACAAAATAAGGAGTATATTTTTAAATCTTCTTTGTGAACAGATTCCGCAACGCCTAAAGCATGATCAGCGAGGTATTCGGCTTTATTTTATTTTATTTTTTTTCATAAATATATAAATAATATAATAAGAATAATAAATAAAGAAACTAATAATGTAAAGAAATCATTTATTTGTGGCATTTGTCGTTTATCGACTCAGGTTTCACAAAATCTATCATTACTTCGAATGGCTGTGGTAAAATAATCGTGTAGAAACATCCGTACGTCTACTGCGTTCGAAGGCGCAGTGACGGATCCAACAGCCGCCTCGTCGATTTCGTATCACCAACTTTGCTACAATGACTACAATAATTAGGAACCTGCATCTTCTTGTGCAACGGTGAATGCTTCCAGTAAACAATTTTGTACTTTTCTGGGGCCAAATAATGTTTGTAGGGAATTGTAGGCTACAACCCGACCTGCGACCAGGCGGTTACAAACCCAAGACAATCCCTCGACAAAGCCATTGTTTTGTGCTTCTTTTCATTGTCGTCGATATGGTTCTCACACGATCACAGATTGTCATACAAACTAGTGGGACCCAAGTTCCGAATAAACTCTACGCGGCATAACCAGACCGTACGCAATGTTCTTTCGGCAAGCTGTGCAAGCATCTTCTGTTATAGATCAAAAGACACATTCCAGCGTTCTATTATTTTGTTGTTGCTTATTCAGTGAGAGAAAAAGTTATACTTCTATTCATCGAAAAGCGAAAGATGGAAGACAAGCTCTAACAATTACGAAGTATATTTGAGACTGCGTTGCGTAATTCTCTGCTGAAGCCGCAATATATTTGGATGATCGTGCCATTCAATCGAGTAAAATAAAATGCGTCATAAAAGATGATTTAATGAAGCTGCCTGTGTTCACCTGTGTTGTGACTCTATCAATCTCACTAAAAGTAGCTGAGCTGGACACTACAGGTCTTCTTCATCCAGAAGGCTGGCGTCATATTTATGTTGCCCTTACTCTTTCGTAGAGCAGACAAAAACATCCTACCCAGTTCGCTTACATAACATTTCACAATTATGGTTCAACAGCAACGATCTAACACTAACGTTTTTGAACTCAAGGAAAAGGAGTACGAATATCAGACCACCGATGCCTTGTGCGCAGTTAGGTTCCATCGTGAACAACACCCTTTCGTTTATTACTTTTTAGCACCTTTATTACATAATAATAATAAATAGTGCTTAGTATCATCGAGAATCACCAGTCGACTTAAACCCTTTCACTATTTATAGTAAAATTTATATATGGAACTAATCTTCGTCATTAAAAGAGATGTTCATGTGATCTACTCGGATGTTTCCGGCAAGGGCAGACAGGCAAGATGAATGCTTAATGATCTCCGAATAGAAATTTCTCTTAGGGTAATTGAATTAATACACGAGGCCATTACTCTGGTGCAATCCCAATTTCCGAACTTCTTGCAAACACGCTTTATTCGATTCTTCTTGATCCAGATCCTCCTGTTCTCCTAGCAACATCTAATTGATGACCAGCTGATATATTTGCAGAAATCTATTTATGACCGACTCACCTATCGAATACTACCCACTCTCAACAGGAACCTTCAAAAGGTGTAGGCCCTGTGAGGCTCCCTTGTATTCATGCTCTATATAAGCTTATACTGCACTGATAGTACTTTATTGTGTTATCTACGTTTCCGAAAACGATTTTCTGCCTACGTTTAAGGCAATTCGACCTATATTAATAGTATAATTTTTCCGAACGCTAAGTAACTAGACTAAAAACTAGTAATTAACTAATAGTAATATACTATAGTGATTGAGTTAAACATCTCGATGTTACCCATATGCTATTATGTAACGGAAAAATCAATAACCAAATTTCCTGTCGTCAAATATGCCTCGTATGCGTTCCCGGTCCTTACTGTTCGTCGCCTTCGACGGCAGGAAATATCCCACCAGAAGTTTGTCAAGCAAAGGTCGTTTTATATTCAACACTTAACTTTTCACAATAGACAGAACTTGAACGTATATTAATTTCTTTGTGCCTTCGGCGTACTTAAGAAAACAACACTTAAATATAAGTGTATTGTATAATTTGGATGGGTGGCAATTTTAATCTTCATCTACGATACATTTTTCTGTAAAGGGCCACAGTGTTCCCCCGGGAGTAGGACCTAGTAGGTCTTTTCGAAACATCAAAATGCCACTACCTAGCTCAAATATTATCTAAGCATCACCCAGGAAACCTATCGAGGCAGCGTATGCCTTGACAATTTTCAAGGGGTTAGCTTAAGAACTGCTATAAAAATTCATCTTCGCACAAGCCAGCACGCAAATGAATGGCGTTGGCAAAATAGAAAGCATGTCAAAATAAGATGGATCGGCTAAAATGAATCTCACTCTATGTATATTTATATGAAACTTCAGTAATACAGTAGAGCTTTGGGCGATCTGTGATATAATAAACCAATTGCTGGATGTCCTAATACAACTTAACTGTTGCAACCGATAAAAACTATTGGCATGCATACATAATAGGTCCTAGCGCTCTGCTGGTAGAATTTATACCTCTCCTAGAAGAGCCTCCGTAGGTTCTCGCGATGTAATAATCGTTTTCCCGACTATTCTATGAAGCGTCATCTTAAACTTTCCAGATCGGGGTGAAATGAACCGAAGTGAACTCGATTCATTAACCCTAGTATTTGTTCGCACGCCCTTTTGTATCATTAGCTACACTATCGTTATATGTATATATAACTGCATGCACGGCTCATGAAACGCTGTAAGGCGTCAATAACTGATCTTCAGGTGCGTGTGCACATATCTGTAGCATTTCAAAGATGCGTTTTTGTATCAGATTTTACCGATATATATAGTTTTACACTGAAGTGAAGTGGGTATCGCGGCGCACTTGTCGAGTGCGAACGACGATGGCCAAGGCATTCCATTCCGAAGATTACCTTTTCGTTTCCATCCATGCTGTATGGGCGGACCCATATGAGTTCCTACCGTCTCTCACGGTCAGTGCGACGGATAGCATGACGGTGGTTTTAGACTAATCGTTCACAAAGGAAAGGACACCCGACCCAAATGCGCTCCCGCTTACGATCTTGTGTACACAACAATACTTATATAACCAATGCAGTTTGAATCAGAGTGAATTATCAATATTTCAAGTGGATAAATCTTGTACATCGGTTGCCTGTAGACTTGTCCAGTTTGAATTTTAACGGTATAGGATCGTTGCCTAAAACCTCTTCTCTTCCGTCAGACAAAAATACTTATACGACACAAAGACCAACGTGCTTCGTTCGGACTTGGATCTTGTAGCCACGCTTTATCACCTAACTGGTTTACTAAAGTGTGCTGATCTCAGTCCGCTCTTAATTGTTTCCCCAGATAGTTTAATAATGATTGTCGTTCAGAAAAAATAATGGCTGTACGTTTTGAAGCGATATCGGCTATCCGACACGCTTCTCGTAGTGGTGGCTTTGTCAGCTGAGTAGAAGTAATCGTCAAAGAATGCTACATACTTCATGGAGCAATAGCTAACCAATGCCTCGACGTTTCGAAGTAACGTAAGTTCGCAAGTTCTCTAAACGACAAAATACTATACTCTAAAGCTGAACTGTGTTATACTTTCAGAGTGCATGCAAATAACGTAACTTGTGATAGAATTATCCTTTCTTAAGACTACCATTGGGTGGTTTCGCTCCCTCTTCGCTTAACTGAGATGATTTTTCTAAACAAACTTGACTTTAAATATTCTCCTATTTATCTTATTATTATGCCAGATTAGTCGATGGTGTATATATAGTCGTTCTAGGGATATTTTTATATTCAAGTTCCTGAGAAAAAATACGTCCTTTGAATATCTCTAAATGGGGAATTTTGTGATGCTGCAAATGATCTGTATTTATTTTCCGTCGTCGCACATCTTCTAAATGCGTTAAAAGTAGCGGTCAAGACAATAATAAATCGTCCGAAGTGCGCCGCGACTTCATTCGACAACAAATTGGCGACACTTTAGCAAGTTTCTCCAGCGGTACAGGGAACGTTGCGTTAGTCGAGCTTTCCTTTGCAGCATGTCTTCATTCCTCGGTAAAAATCGTTGTCGATTGTATTTGAATATTAATAGTTTGCGTAGTCAGAGGTTATCCATGCTCTTTTAGCTATTTGAAAAGCTGGGTCCACACCCTTATTGGGTAATAAGAAAGAAGTACTGCTTGACAAAGTGGGCTGCTGAATCTTCTTTCAATATTACATGTCTCAATTATCATTGGACAAACTCACCATGCCGATTATACTGTGCTCTATAAGTTCATAGACAAACCACTGCTTTCCTATCTATCGAATGTTGTTGCATTCTATAATATAAAATAAATCGAAAGTGAAACTGTTTTTATGTAACGAAAATCATTGCCTGACCATAATAATTTTAACGTTTCATTGTTTTAAAAATATCAATCGTTAAGGTGCTTAGGACCCGCGTTTTATTAAGAAATTCTTTCGTCTTGCTATTCACCACAAACTAATTTTGGCCTAAAAAGTTCTTCTTTTGCACCTAGAGATAGGACATCTTTGTATGCTCGAGATTAAGGTTTCCTAATACTCATGTTATTTTACGCAATTTTTGTTACGGAAACTATCAAACGTCAATGAAGCAACTTACAGTTTAACAAAAACGTATTTTTTCAGAAATGTCACATTGCGTGACGCAGGACTGAGCGGATATGGTCTTCATCACCTAAAAACAATGTCACTTTTTTCATGTTTCCAACGGTAGCGTTCACAGCAGTTGCTGATAGTCGCAACCTTCATTATTTTCGTTCTTGTCTGTCTATTAGTTCGAGTAGTGTGTTCTACATGTGGGGCATACTTTCTAAAGAAAAAATCGATTGGGTCGGTTACTGGAGTTCGAAATAGGACTCACTTATCTCTCGAAGGGTGAAATTCATCTGTTCAACGAATAGTGGAATTCTGCAGTGGTGTTTGCGGGCACAGTGGGAGACATATCTGCTACAGAAAGTCTCCGACCACGTGGGTAAACGACCTTTAATGTATCGAGTTTACAGAAATACAGATTTGTGCGGTTTATTTAAATGTTGCATTCGGTAACGGAGTCCCTACAGGTTTTCGTCGCTAGCTATTTAACTACTAACGTTCAACCGTATCGTGTGACCTAAAAACATTGACTTCAGCTTTTTGTATTTGTTTGCATGTATCAGATAGCAGGCAAACACGAGAATCTTTGAGTATCTCTACCTTAAGTATACTATCGATGAACACAGCTTGACTTTTGCCCGCATTTTTTTGCTTCGCGATGATGATAAAGTACTAACATCGACAACAGGAAAACTGGCGGCATTGATAGTTTGCGTTGTCTATCCCGAAGTCAACTGCCTTAGCCAATAATCTCCGATTGACCTTTGTCTTTATTGCAACCGTCATTCGAGCACAGCTCTCTGTGTACGTACTTTACTAACCAACAGAAAAGGTCAGTCTTAAGCCGAAGCGGTAGGCATCTGGTGAATGGCTTAGGGCAAAGCTCTCACCTTATGGCCATATAAATATCATTTCAGTAAGGTGGAATTTGCCATCAGCTAAAATCATAATCCGCCAAGTCGTCCATGAGTTCTGTTTGATTGAATCTGTTGTAAGCAAATGATCATGTTCTTCTCATACACTGGAATTGTCCCTCCAGAGCACTATTCGATATATGGTAGACATGCCCTCCGGAACACATTCTACATTAAAAGTATACAATCAGCAATAGTAAAAATGCGACTATACGATGCAGAGGTTTTATGTGCACGAAAACGGCTCGTATCCTATAATAGCAGACCAAGTTATCGCTTTTTAGTAATCGAGAATTAGTTCGACAACTGACCGCTGCTGACTCCCTCTTAGGAGGCAATCCACTTCGGTGATAGCCACTACTTTGTATTCAAGCTTAAGAAGAGCGAATGAAATGTTCAAATAAATCGCAGCAATTTTACAATGAGGGTCCTTAATAACAAACTGAACGTGTAGCATCGAAAGCAACAGATGCTTGCAAAGATGGTCATCGCCCATGTTTTTCTTGGCAATTAGCTTCCTCCTGAAAGCATAAAAAAATCGGCGTAATTTTAACGAAGTGCAGCTTCAGATGCCAGAAGAAGTGGCGCTTAACCAAATTTGTCACTCATCGGTGGTAACAATCCACCCAAACGTGAATATCGCGCCACTAAACGTCGAGCTCCTGCCCAAAGAAGCTTCTCACACTCCCCATCTTTGGTTTTAAACATCTTTTTCTAAGGGGTGAATGATATAGGTTAGAGTCAGCCTGTCAACGGTGCATCACAGGCTTCGATGGAGAGGATCCTATACAAAGCTAAGATCAGCGAAGGCACAGTACATCCTGAAGAGGAGGGATGAGATTTTCTCCTACTTTCTTTTCTCGCATAATGCAGCGACGCGGTCCCATACGAATGCAGTTTTCGCCTGTTAATCAAGCCTGCTCAACCAATTTCAGTTTCCCTTAACCTAACTGCTGTTAGCCTACCACATGCTAAAAAAAATTCTACGTGATCGTTTTTTTGCTTGTACTTCCTATGATATTCTGAACATATCCGCCTCCGAACCTGATGGCAAACAGATATAAAAAAAAAAAGCATACTTGAGCTTTTCACACTATTGTATAGACAGAAAAAAAGGAAACATCTCTCAATGCTTGAGATGCTGAAAGGGTCACCTAAGCAATCTGTAGATTCATGTGTAAGCAGATACTCATAATTTTCTAAGTACAAATCTCTCTCCATTTGTTCAGTCAATCAATTGTTAACTGTAAAGTATTGTGGCCTGCAGCAAAGCGGGGCATGATACTCAAAATTTTCAGTGACGAATGTATGTAAATTGACCTTGTTATGTGGCTTACTAAACTCAGGTAGATATATCTATATCTACCCAAGCTTATCAGCATATATATGTCCTGTTCCATATTTGATTAACCATTACTGGTAATAACAAACTGTGGTGATTTTAAGTTTCAATCTTTTTTTTTTTCAAATCCAATAGCTCAAATCTATATGCTTCATAAAGCAACCGACATGACGTTATAATATTCACAAATAGGGGTTTATTAACTTAATTAATTATGTCCTACTGCGTATAATTCAAGTAAGTTAACTTCCACAAAAAAATAATTAGGAAATAATTGCTAAGGGTAAAAGATCTATCAACGTCTTCGCCGAAAACTGCTCTATCGTGCGGCCTAACGAGTTTCATTCATCTTAGCTAGTTCTCAGGAACCTACAAATCTGTATATCAAATACCGTATTTCAACGCTAAAAACGTTCTACGAACGATCTCATGACGTATCTTCACTACCATGTAACGCTTATTAAAGACTGTATATTTGAGCACCGCGCTGCATTGCAATTAGCACAGCGTTGTCCGCATTTTGACCAGACGTAGCTGTCTACGCGTTCGTAGAAGCCCGATATGGTACACAGTACGTGATGACAGTTATAGAACGTAAATTGCATGACAATGTGACTGTTTTAGAGATCTAGTTCCTTACGTCTTAATACCTAGCGCTTTAATCCTGAAGAAATTATGGTACATTTCCACAAAGGTTTGTTGTGACAAGATTCTTCATGAAGGCAGAAATGTGCAGAATGTTAAGGCCGAGTTGGAATTCTTCGGCGAGAAGCGGTCTATTGGCAAAGAAATATGCGAGCCCATTGCGCGCTGAGTGGTGCGATTCTAACTTGCGTTTCAAAGACGACGCCTTCAGCCGGTTTAGCTATTCGACGTTTCCTGCGGCTAAATCCTACCTTATTAGGTTGGCGCGGTACCATACCAATGGAGCGACTTCGTGATCCAGGAGTTGCACAGCAGTTGAGGCAAATAGACGTTGCGATTTGTCGATAGTACTTTCTGCAGCCCAGCGCCTTTTTACGTCCCTTATTGATGTGCGATGTGAAGCTACGGTCGTTGTGCAGTATAAGCAGGCCTAAAAACGAGAACTTATCGACGTATTTCAGGGGGGCACATCAGCTGTGATTAAGGTACCTTGAGCTGCCTACCCTGCCTGCCTGCCCGTATAAACTTCATCGCTTTCGTCTTCGTTAATTTCATTTTTAGATGGAGCCCCATGACTCCTTCGCATGAATGAGGGTTTGCTGTATCTGGAGTTTGCTATTTTTATAAACAACTAGGGCTTCGATTCTCCTGGCGCAAGTCCAGTGCTTTAAGAAAGCAGTGACAACCCTTCGTTAATCGTGACCCTATATTATTGGAATGCGACTGCCGTCACATCGAGTACCTTTATAACGACTTTTGCCTTTGCGAGTAATTGTTAATACTGAATCCCTAGTCAAATGTTGCCTTGCGGGACCGCCGACGAATGCTTAACATTTTCTAAAAGGATCTTACACGCCGTAGTCGTTCCTCTTTAAATATCTATTGTTCTTGGAGAATCGCGCTCACACCTTCCAGGAGCTTACTTAACCTCTTGCAAAAAGTTCGTGAGAAGCATATGTAACTATCGTATTTATACACCATTTAGGTATAAAGACCGATGCATTATTTTATTTTGTTGCGCCTCACCCAATTGAGGCATATAAAACGTATCAGTAGTAACGTTGACATTTGAAATCTCTTTAGAATTTCTAGAACCTCGACTTTTCGCGCACACAAACGCTATGTACAAGATAACCATGTCCTGCTTTCTGACGGCTTTAAGGAAAAAATCGGCCGCAGCTGCAATATAGGAAATAGGCTTTCCGGTGATAAGGCCGCTGGAGCCATCGCTGCCGTTTGCGCCGGAACGTAGAAACGAACGCAAGCTGAGCCGGCTACTGTCACTCCGGGTACGCTAGTACTCCCTTTTCCCTCCGCAGATAGCGCTTATCAAGCAAGAAAATGAGCACAATTTTGATCCGGTCACCAGACGGAGCCAGTATCGTAGCCATTCCGTTTGTACTTTCTCACTAATTGAAACACAGCTAGGGCCGGTAGTGATGCTGTGCCGTGGATACGACTCACGACTTCGTAAAGCTTTGTTTCGTATACACTGTCGCGTATTAGCGAGGTGGGATGGTCGGGAAGGGAAAAGGTCCGCTATATATCACGGATACGGGCAACTAGCCTCCATAGAAGACAAGCAAGCAGTGGGTACGGGATGTGGCGTAGGTCTAGAAGCAGTGCGCTGCAAAAGCAGAATGAAACACCGGACAAGCCGGTTCTAGTGCTCACCGGATAAGTACGCAAATCGGGTATGAATAAGAACAGGCCGAGTAAGGGGTTGTCAGCGGATCGGGCGTTTCCGGCACCGTTTCCTCACCGTCGCCGCCACTGTTCTTGCCGTTTCATTCGCTGTTCATTTGACTTAGAGTGTAGGGCGAGACTAAAGCATAGCGGTTCGCACCACCATTGCCGAAGTCGTGGTTGCTCGCTGGCCCTTTGCGGCACCCACTAACGCCTGCGGTGTCCAACACCCAGCGACAAGGAACGTAAGCGGGTGCGCGGCATTATTTCTCTGCTTCAAATTTTCTAGTTTTGCAAATTACACTTCCTGCTTTCATTTCCCTCATTTTCGTTCCTGCCCTCATCGTCGTCTTCGTTCTGCTTCTGTGTTTTCTTTTCTCATCCTGTTTGGTTCCTTCAATGTTCCAACATTACGTTCTGTTTGTAAGCCGGGATACGCGTCGTCATCTCGCCCTGCGCCACCCGCGTGTGTGTGCGCTTTTTGTCGATGCACAGCTCATTCCGTTGCCTTCGTTCTGCGAAATAATAAAGGAGGCGTAGGACGTGCCCGAGATCCACACGAAAGGATACACATAGACACACAAATATACGAGATGAACGTGTTCAAACTGTGTGACGGCGTGTCCAGCGAACAAAGGGGCTATGAGACGAGTTGGAGGCGCAACTTAGGGAAGAGCCAGTGTTTTTGCTGCTAATGTTGCTACAAAAGAATAGAGCGTGAACAAGAGCTAAAAGTGGATCCAGAAACGGCAGTAGTTGAAACAATACGTCCATATTAAGGTGTCGCTCCTTGTCCGCTTTACCAACCCGATTAAAACTGAAGACTTGTTGCAACAATCTACGCTTTATGGCATTAGTTTATAAAGGTCAGCTTTCCTCATTGGACCAGTCACAATATAAGGAAAGCCAAAACAAAGCGGTCTGCTCTCACAACCCCACGATTCCGCGGGATTCAGGGGACACTTTTTTGCAAGAGGTGAATTCAAACGGGTTAAAGAAGAAGGGTACCTTCAAGAAAGGCATTCATGATCTCTTCTCGAAAGCAGCGCGACAAGGGCAGTGCAAACGAAATGCAGTTGGATATGTGTGCTGCGGGCGGTAAGGAGTTCAAACGTCGATAATATACGCAAGCACCGAAAGAAAACTGTTACATAATTATCTAGTCTCTCCCTTCATTTTCCCAGTCAGATTTAATATATACACCTGCAAGCACTGCTATAAATTTTTTTCAACGCCGCCTGTAACAAACAACCTTCGTCTGTAGTAGCCAACACGAGTAATGTCTTGTCTATCTCGTATACGCTGAAGAAGGTCCAACGCTTAACCATTGGCGAATTTTACGACGTCCTTGTTCATTCTTACAAATGGACAATGCAAACAAACCTGCCCAGTTCCTCGCATTTTCATTTTGAAACATTATCATCATCCATTGGAGCGCGGCAGCCTGTGCAGCTGACAGAATCGACCAGAGCGAAAATTGCCTTCAGATCGTTATACAGCCAAAACTCATTCTTTGTATATATAGCTGAAATACTGGAGCTGGATAGCTTCATCTCTATCAAAAGAAAACTTTTCTATAAGCGCATTGTTGCAACACTCGAACAAAATTTTAGACAAAATATCGCAAGCTCCTTTAAGGTACTGGGATTCGCTTGCAAGTAATTTTACCCTGGTCTATTGTGCAACGACGAAGTAAGACATGACCTAAAGTTACCGACCGGCAGACCTTATAACCTTTGCCTTATAGCAGAAGCTTATAGCCTTTGCAAGAAGTGCTTTACCATAGCTTTCTCTGAGATACATTTGAATGTTCTTTTATGTTTGAAAGAGATGATGCTCATCAAATGATGGGCAGCTCTCTTCAGGTGCGTTTTCAATAGATCACTGCTTAATTTATGCATGCGGTACGATTAAACAATAGACTGATTCGTTTTTTTATTATATATATATCCCCATCAAACTAAACCCCATTGATCCTTCTTATTGATTATACGTCCTTCATACGGAATCATATCTAGAATTCTGTCTGGTATGCTATCCAGAGTTTTTATACTTCTTTCTTCTATACTAAATTATGAGTAGCCTGGCTACCTAAAAAAGATTACGTAAACACCCGCGGACCCATTTGTTTGTTTGAGAGATGCGATATATTTTAGATTATGTCTGGTTTGGACCAGCTAAACTAACTCTCTGCGCAGCTAGGCTGGGGTCTACGTTGTTGTTGTTGTCTGAGTCTACACGGCCTTCCAAAAATCAGACAGAAAATGTTCATCCATAGCTTACGATTGCCCGCTGTAAACACAGAAGCGATCCTTACAGTATTTGCCCTGACAGCCACGTATTATATTTAGAAGACTCTATTTACATACAACATTCGTGTTGGAGTCAGTTTGCTGCTTAGCAATGCCAGCAGAAACAAAAAAAAAAATCCTTAAGCAGACAACAAAATGCTAATGTCGAAATACACTTCTGAAGGCTTTTCTTTGCAACCAATTTGGCCTATTCGGTGTATTAGCTATTCACTTAACGCGTAAATTTGCAGCCGCCTCAATGACGCGATTTTCACATAAATCATTGCTCGGACTCTCAGATCATAGTGGAGCTTTTCGCCAAACACGTGTTTGTTCCTCTCTGAGCAATATTGTTAATATATATATACAAACACATGTAATGACTATGGCTCAGTAGATCATACCATGCGACTAAACGAAAAAATTATTTACCATCGTCGTCGTTCTGAGTGCTTCCCTTTTCTGGGCAGATTTTTTTGTCCTGTTATAATTGATACTTTGCAATACAGTTGCTTATCTCCTGGCCGCCTATTATAGTTATAATCTTCTTTGCGAGTACTTGAGAGTTTACATTTTGAAGCTTCGGGTCAATCCGTTGTAGAGGTAAATTCGTTAAGTGCCAAGTTTGAAAGCTGAGAATTTGGAGCACTGACTCAGAAATAACAACCAAAGACCCGTATAATTTTTTTGTCGGGTACCATGCTACTTAGGCTGATTGGTGCTAGTTTCTTCAAATTATCATTGCTATTCTACCAGCCATTTGCCCTTCACTTATTTAGTAAAGTTACCCAACATAATTACGCGTATGCCATCTTCACTATATTATAGCATTAATATTACGTCATCAATATGAAATCATCATTTGACTGCCTTATTCATGATTCTCCTCGTCCTTCTTTAATAAACTGCCTGCTGTTTATTTACAGCATGATAAAGTTAAGCTAAAACAATCTATAGATCTTCCGTAAAGAAGAATCGGATTGCATCGCATCGATGCAATCATATATATTTATGAGGCGAAGTAACACCAATATGGAAATCTTTAGATTTTTTTAGGGTACGTTACGCTTGAAAAGTTGACGACCACCGGACAGCAAGATGCTCGCTCCCGATTAATCGAATATTTTTTGCGGGCAGAAGAAGTCGGTGTCCTCTATATACACATTGTTTCTCCATGTGAGGTTCCCATTTGACCCTTTCACCTCAATTCAATGCTCATATTTATATTCAATTTTGTTACAGTATATTCTTGATCGAGCTTCAGAGCCAACAGTTCTCAATTTGACAATAATTTCGACGCTAGCACACGATTTCCAATTGCCATAACGAAGAATTTATTAACGAATTGTTTCCATAACGAAGACACCCATTTAGCTACGAACTAACCGTGGATAATGTTGAAATAACGGCACTAAACGAAACCCGGAATGGTAACTGTTTGCCTCATATATCTCGTTGAACGACAGCTACAAGTTTTCGACTGTTAAATTTAATCTCCATACGTATAAAATAAATCGATGATAAAAGTAGATCTATTTATAGCCGCAGATACATAGTAAATAATAACTAATGTATAGTAATCAGTAAAGTGTATAACAAAACGAGAACTTAACGAGGCTTGATATCGATGACCGTACAAACTTTTAATTAGATTATTAGATTAAATTAAAATTCAATTAAAAACAAAAATTTAGCTCACCAGTCATCATTAATTGATAGTTTCACAGTGTAGCCTATGCAACAAACAATTCTAAGTATAGCCAGCTTAGTAGACAGAAACATTTCAGTTTTCACTAATGGCTATTCGACTGTTTTAGCGCGTCTAGCTTACCTATTTAGGCAGTTGTTTGACTTTATAACGGCAGCGAATAGAGTGAACTCCTAGTGCTCCCCTAGAATAGGTTCGAAAAGTATACATAGTTTGAATGGAACCTCGATAGGTGCGGTCATGGCTTAAATGGATCACAGTGCAATGTGTTGCCGGCATCAAAAGATCCGTGTGCAAACAGAGCTAACCTACCGTTTTTTGCATGAGACGCACCCAACTTCTAGAACGGTCTGACCATAGCTTCGTATCTTTCCCGGTGCGATGTCCTTGAAAAAACTTCATTAGCGGATATACGAAATAGAAACGTAAGCTCGCCAAAAGCGTCTAGGTTCAGAACAATTCTGATCCTAGCATTAATGGCCTGAAGCGTCAGTCTCTCATCCAGGTTATCCCTGTTAGTAGTTTGACGCTAGTAATGATAATAAGTAGAATCTAGGATAGTGGAAAATGGCTTCGGCTGTATTTTAAATTTTTTGCCTTTCTTTAATCACCGCCAGCGCCCCGTAAGTTGTGCAGCGCTAGATATAATCGAGGCACTGACCCGATGACGCAAGTAGCGAACCCTATCCTGAGTCATAAGAATAATCTGTAATATAAAGTCAATCGAATGCACCTCAAGTGAGACAGTCTACAAAACCCCATGCCATGGCAACTTTCGCTTTCACACTATCATCAGAGTGACCGATTCTATGATCACTAACGGGTTGTGTTTATCGATCTACTAGAAGGCTTACGCTGCTGGCTCTTTTACGTTTAGATAGCTACCGCCCCTTTTTTCAGCCGATACTCGTTCATCCATCAGCTGAAGCTTACATCTAACTTTCAAATTGTCCACAGCCAGATTTCTGCCAAATAGATTTTCATTAAACACCGGAGCAACGGGATTGTTTCGCCAGGTCTTTTTCTCTTTGTCGGCCGTATCATCATTGTTGCTACTGCTACAGGTACGCGTTATAGAAAGTTGCGTTGTTCGTATCGCAGCTCCACTTCACGGGTTGGGCATACGAGGGTCTGACTCAAATCTACTGACATCCTTATCGGTGGAGATAATACATCTCTCGCTTTCGTTCGTTATCCGCTCGAATTGCCGAAAAAAATCGCGACCGGTTGCTAATCTCGTACCGGTGGCGACGTACTGTAAACCACACATGAGACACCTTCTCAGAGTTATGAAATGACGGCTGATTTGATTATATATCAGTAAGTCGCCAGAGGCGCTATTCTGTTTTGACCATTTATATGAGCTTAGTAGAAGTCGTTTCCGTGTTAGCCCGTATTTCTTCGGAAGAAATCAGCTCCTAATGACCATTTGTTAGAAGGACGGTTCATGGATACTCCAAACTGTACCATGTCCTCTCAAGGATCGGGTATCACCTAGCAGAAGTGCATTATGTAATGTTACTGCCAGGATTCTGCTGTGTCCTTACCCCGTGTTACTGCACAAAATCTGGATTTAGACCTAATAGGGTCTAATCGTTACTCAAAAAAAACTGTAAAATTGAGATTCTGCAGGTTTCGATAGTAGAGGCGACATGTGGCTTTAGTCATAAATAGGCCGAAAAAAAATAGGTGAGAATGCATCGTTTCGATGTTCAGTAAGAGGCGAATGTGTTTCTTGGCTTGATCTTACGATGTTTTCAGCTGCCACGGGCGGTTGTTCGGAATCAAGATACAGGCTCAAAGAAGAGCTTTCTTTTTTCGCAGAGCCAAAGGCGTCATCGTACTAGCAGCCCTACTGTGATTACATGACCTTCTTGTAGCACAAATTGTGCAGGTAGAATGCGTTTATCTATTTTAAGGCTGTAAATATTAGGATTTGTTGCAGACTAGCCTTTGCTATTATCAAACTCGAGATTGACAATTGAATAATTCAAATAAATGTACGCTATGGACTACATAATAGATTTTATATAGTAAATAATTTCCCATGTCACTGGTGCTGGGCAGCGTGCTTACCTTCAAATCCTAGGGACACATGGGAGTTTCGATTCGAATTTCGACATAGACACTCTTCACTTCGTGATGAGACCCGCGGTCTACACCGAAAATTAACGGTGTTATATATATATATGTAAAAAAACTTGAAATATTTAATACTAGATAGTCACACAGTAACAATAGCAATGTTGACATACACGATGTGATAGAAATAGGCAAACGATCACGTAGTGGGGAAGACTTAAACGAAGCGATTCAGAAGTCAGCGTGACCATTTCAGCAAGAAAATCTCGGTAGGAAAAGTAAGTAAACTATCTATTTATACTGACTAATGTTTACAACTATCGACGATTATACCACTCTGTCATTTACTCACTAAGAAAGTTTCCATTGATTGTGTACTTACGAAACACAACCTTGATTGAATGAAGGATATGATGCTTCAATAATAATCCTTGACAGTAACGAAGCTCTAGCGATATGAAGATTCATTCAGATAATCGAGCATCATCCTTTCAAAATGAGTGCAATCAGCTTATTTGTATTCTGCATTGTCCTTTCTTCGATACGATATTTCTCTGTCATCTTCATCAATCTTCAGCAAAAATAACACTTTAGCAACAATTGCAATAACAGTTGGGAACGGTCCCTTTCGCTGTTTCGCACTTTAAGAGACCTCGTAACGATTTCGTGTTATTAGGATCAGCTACAACGGATTACGTATCTGTTCAATAACGAGTATATTGTACCTATTCAACATTTTCCGTTTGACAAACTCGTTGATGATTATTCGTTTCCGCCACTGGTAATCGTAAAGCGTAGGGTTAGAATCGCCAAACAGGACTGTGGTGCTATGTTTTTTTTTTTTCTCTTTTTAAATATATAGTGTATACTGTTTAGGGTCAACAACACCCGCTACTGAAAGTCTCTTTTTAAAAATATTGCTAACAACAAATAATACCAGCGGCCAAAAACTATACTGTCAGAAGTAGAAGAAGGTTGCGTCAATTAAAACGTACAATCAAACGTGAAATATACCGATAAACGATACAACAATGTATCTTTCGAAGGGACAATCAGTTCACCGTCGAAGCACTCAAAGCAGAAATACCTATAGCTAGGCCATTGGTTTTGCCTAAACGACCGAATTTCATAATAGCTGTTTTATTTTGCGGGGGTAGCCTAGCATTCCCTCAAAATCTTACAGTATCAGGAAAGATAATGATTAGCGAGATAGTAGTCTCGGCGCACTGTTTTAGAAAACCAGCGTTACGGCGCGGAAAAATGTATCACATTGCCGATGGTCACCATAAGATCGGAGATGAGATTAACAATCGTAAACTATAAATCATAGCTCGAAACTTATGATCTGGTTGAAAAAAAATACAATAGTTCAGAGTTGCACTAACCGAAAATCTGACATAATTTTATGTTAACTTTTTGCATTGTTAATGGTTATAATTTCAGTACGATGTAAATACAGTCAACATCTCAGGTAGACATTGTCAATTATCCATTTTACACCTTATTTCGGCATGGTACCACATTTTGTCAGAGTAAGAAACTATTCTTCTGCTATGTGTCACACCCGAAAAACGCACAACTAACTCAGACTTAATCTAGTGTATATAGCGTTAGAACAACAAAATGGGTTTTGAATCCTAGAGCATAGTAATTACCATCAGGACAAGGTAATCAGGGCCTCTCGATCTATCTTACCCCGGACCCGACATTGAAAATACTTCATTGAACTGATCAGAGTTACGACGATACGTGTACAAGTAAGTATGCACAAAACAAGGTAGTAAGGGAATCGAAGATGGTTCTTTCATTACTAGGACTACCGCTGGGAATACATTCGCTTAGGGTGCGCATCATTAACACTAGTTGCATATCTTCGCCCTGTGTCAATCATTATTCATTTTACCACTGTTACGCCAATCATATTTGGTCCGCTACAGAAAACCCGGCGGCTTGCAATCAACTTGAGATGCTGCAACGACTGCATAAACTCTGTACCATTGCACAAAGTTATAGTTTTCAGTTCCAACTTACAGCAGAGAATAGGTCACACCGCACAATCACTATAGCGATAGTGATCACGTTTTCTAAATTCGTAAACACTACTATTTCTTAGTTGTTTCGAAAGTTCTAGCTTCTCTACGGTAGGTGATTTTGAAATGCCTTTTAAGCCACTGCTGGTTAGTACATAACAAGAACATAGCTGACCAAGTGCACAAGCTTCAGCTCGGTACCCAGTTTGGCCATGTAATCTATATCATTTTCTTGAGTTCATCCTCTAAGCAGTCTTCGATAAAATACTTTAAAAAATAATCATAGACAAAGATGATTTTTCAGTTTAGGGCTTCTTACACGGTGTGGACCTATGACTTGAGTGAACCAAGGCGCATTGCATCTTCTTCTAAGGAAAAATAGGTGTCTTCGGGTTCCAGCCACAAAAGCACGTCATTCCTCGAATACTACGGCGGTACCTACACTAGCACCCCACACGGTTGAGAGACGAACATTACCTAATAAATTTTATTATAAGTATTTACTTCTTTGCCAAGACGAATGGGGAGCATCCGCTAACCCAAGGGTATAGTTTTGACATTATCGTTGCTTATATGCACGTACTGTCTTCCTAGATTATAGGCAACCATTCGTAAAATTCGACATTTTTTTGCTAGTTGGCTAGGAAACGAGAAGCTTTGACGATAATTCCTTAACACTTGTTGAGTGGATCGTATTTTTGAGTAACGATGAGTAAGATGGCACAGTACGTCTGCCACATGCGTGACGATCACGAAATAGATGATCGTAGTATCTTGATACTCACCTGTGTAGCCCTCGCGTGGCACATAATTCTTCGGTGACCCACTCAGTCTTATAGAGAATCCCCCTGAGCCAGGAGTTCGTTCTGCTATCGCCCCTGAAGGGATTCGGTTACAGTCTAAAGCAAGGCGTTCCTTAGTGATGCTCATTGCTCCTGATGAACCCGCCCGGTTTCCAGAATCGCCTGGAGGCGGCTCTACCGGACTGTCGTTATCGTATTCGCCTGAATTCAGTGTCACGAATTGTGCCGTAGGCCCCGTGTCGCCAAGAGCCACAGTAGAGGATACAAGCGCAGCGAAAATTACTGCACAGGCGACATAAACAGTTGGAGAATCTAATGCCGGCGCGTCACGCTTACGGCTTGACGCCATTTGACACCTCTCGAGATCACTCACACGAAGAACGACGGACGACGACAAGTTTTCCTCGAAAAAATTCTTGCTAGGCCAAAGATTGTGCCGGTGTAGTTGATTAAGCTATTAGGAGGCAGGTCTGGAAGTCTGCTTGCTCACATGTACGAATCTAGCAATTCACGACGCACGATGCGTTAAACAGATAGCCTAGAAGAAGTTTTCCACGGGTTTTATCGGTGGAACCACAATTCACTCACTAAAACGTCCACTTTTCATCACTCCTGTTCAATTCCCCCATTCGAACCTTGCTGAATGTTAATTAGACAATAGCTGGGTTCAGAAGATGGTTGACGATTTTCAGTACGAGTTTGATCAATCCGCACTTGATACGGCTAAAATCTGGAAAACAATCACTTGATTGATGCACGTCCTATCTTGCCACTTCGACAACTTCGCCGTGAAATAACTTTAAGAGCACTAAATTCGAAGATACAGGTACGTATGCATCTGAAAGGCAATTATGTATTGTAGGAACATTGGGTATTTTTGTTTTTATCATAAATATTGGAGTATGTTCGAAACTTGTTGTAGTAATGTGTCGAACTATCTGATTGTCTGACTCAGTTCATTTTGTTTGCCTCAGTTCCGCATTGATCCTTATTATTATACGAAGCGAAGACATTGAAAAATGCTTGTCACTACGGAAGATAAATGTTAGAATAAATTTGACCAGCTTACTGGTGTAGCACATAGATCATTTCATGTAGGCCAGGCTCTTTTTCTGACTGTTGCACGTTGTCTGCTCGGCGTGCAGTGAGCGCCGCCTGAGGGACTTCTTTCACTTGCGTTCGCCGGCGTGCACAATGAGACATCGCTGCGTCCGCGGTTGCGGCCCTCGCCATCGCCCTCTCCTCAAGGGCCCTTTCCTATTGGGTGGCTCGGGCACGACTGGATAGTATAGCCCGAGATATAGGGGTAGATCCCATAGTGAAACTCAAATACCTAACAGAGACACAGAATTTGAGTAAATAACGTCTCATCGTAATAACATGTTTTCTTTTTCTTGCAGATCTGGCACATATATCATACATACGATAACTGATGGATTTGAGTGTTTGTTAAATAAAAAAATTCATTTTTGTTATTTATACGATGATTTACTCAGCTCAGTATCAGTGCCAGTTGGATGCTTCCGTTTCATCAATGAAAAGCGGCGAATTTTTATACTTTCTACTACGTTCTAGATCTGCGTTGGATGAAGATGTAAAGGATACTTGCATAATAGCTAAAACTGTTTCAATAACATAAACTAGGTATCACCTTTTATATTAAACTTACATCTATTATCCACTTTCACCTCGCGTAACGCTTTTATAGAAGACAATTGATACTCTTCGTATGAAGCTAGAGTTCCTGAACACGCTGTGCATCATCTAACTTAAATTAATATAAATATGTTAATAAATAAAATAAATGTATAGACCTTTGTAAGCGGAGATAGTGTCCTAGGGTGCAAACGTTTTTTTAAATTGCGAAAATCAATTGCTGGTATGACAAAATCTCGCTGAAGCTTCCCAGATACCCTTGTGAGCGTTGCTTGCAAATTTTCATTAGGATTGCATATTATATTGCTACGGTACATATTTAGCAACAGAGTCAGTCGAATCGAGAACGCAATATTACTGCACCCAGAACGGCCGCATATAAAGTCAGGCCAGTAACTTAAAATTGGGCTTATATATGGCAAATCCACGGCTATATTTACCAGTTTGCTCCTTACGCTCGGCCATGTGATTAGCACGTGTTCTCAAGCATTTAGTCCTAATTTTTTTTTGTTGATCGCTATGCTGCGTTCTCGAAGGCTGCGAACCTTCTCCGAATATTACAGTTCTTTATTCCTGACCATTCGAAAATCTCTGAGTCTTGAATGAAGTCCAGCTCGTGCCGACGCACTATCAATCAATAGCCCGACGCGAATTCACTGCGAGCATTAACCGTTGACCATATATTTGCTACTAGTTTTATATGCACCTGTGGGCATACAACACGTCGCGACCGGCTTCTTGTGGTTTCTCAGGCTGGGAGTCTTCAAGAAAAGGACTGAATGCCTTATAATAACTGAAAAAATGAAACCTTCTCTAACACGAGAGGACCGGTTTTGATGGAGTGGCTTTTCTGATTTTATCGAGGATCCTCACAAGTATTGCCATCTAATCACAGAGTTGCTCGTACCAGTGCATACAGCGAGTGGTATATCCGGGCCGCGGCGTAAATAAAATTCATACGAACTAAAAAAAGAAGCTCGTAAACTCCTTAGAGCTTCTCGGAGCCGAAATATTGCGCACAGACTCCACGTTTTTTTTTTTTTTTAATTCAGAGGAATTTGCCAGCGGGGGGCCTACTGATACACCGTTTCTTATAGCATCGTTATTCGTCGCGCACTCACGATTCGATCTTCAAAACAATTAATGTATGAAAGCTCAATTGACAACGGTTCATGATGGGGGCATATGTAGTTGAGGAACGCTCAGAAAGTCTTTGCTCATAACGGGAAAATTGAGAAATATATTGGCCTAAATTAAGGTCCGGCATGGCTCGATAGTCAACAGGTGGCTTCAACAGCGTGCTTAACAGCTAGAGGCAACGATATCCTGCAACAATATGTGTCGCCTATAGAATAACAATAGTAGATTAAATGTGGTTTTAGAGCACAGATCATCACTCCTTAATCCACAATATCCCTTTGTTATAGGTTAGGCAAGTAAACACTTCATGACATGTTCGGAACAAATTGATACACGAAATTTATGTAGGTAATACAAGCTACCTTTTTTTGGAGAGTTAATTAATGCGAATCGGACCCGTGGATACCAAAATACCTTCTACGCTTTTAGTATTTTTGGGCGTCTACTTATGCTGTGTTGTTGAATAAACTTGGCGCGCCCCTTAACTTACTAAAAAAGATGTACGTATTTTCACAACACGTCCAGAATCTGCCCAGCGTCGTTGTGAAAGCGATTCACTTTATATTAGAATAAGTTATGGAGACATAGGGTTTCTCGAGTGAAATGTTTGTCTATACGTTGATGAAAAAAAATAATCATTAAACCGCCATACCAATGAAAGAAATCTAATGGATTGACACTTGAGATCTGGTCAAGCTAACAATTAAATGAAGTATGTCAATACGGGAATACAAACTAGTGAAGTTGTGTCAACTTTCAGAATACAATCAGTAGCCAAGCAGATTAGCCCAGAGGTGACAAGTGGGTTTTTAACAAAGAACGTTTATGCCGGCAGAATTAGAATGAGGATAAAATTTCTTAGCACGATGTGGCTCACTATGTACTCGATATCCGCAACATAATATTCAATAATTGGTTATTTAATGCGACCAAAACTGTGGAGTTAAAGAGGTTTTGTTAAGCATTGAATTTACATTTGTTTGTCATATGGTTAATCCTCAACTCTAGAAAGTTTTGTGCGCTTATCTCGCAATCTGATCGTTACAAAGGATTTCGCACCATTGATTTATCGTAGCGTTCACATTAACCAGTCCTCAACAGCGAGCTCCATAGAAATTTTCGTTAAACACGTAAATGTTTGCTCTGTCATAGCCTAGCAAATAACGTGTTGGCCTGCGTACATCAAGGACTCGTGGAGATCTAGGTTTGAATCTAAATGTAAACACCTGCCGTTTCGTACTGGTGCCTAGTCGTGTAGGGAAACACCTTCTGGCCGTGCCCGACATACTGCTCGAAATATACAGCATGCGGTCTACACATTGTCGAAAACATTGACAATTCTCTATATCAACCTTTGAAGCTAAGAAAGTTAGGTAATTTCCTATGTGAAAACGACTCTAGCATGCGACACATGTCACCCCCCTCCTCCTTCCGTGAACTTACGTTCTCTTTGCATCCACCGATAAACCGTGTAAAGATCGGATCATACGTTGATGCAGGCAATCACAAAATTTTGCTCAAAACATCGACGATTTTCCATATTAGGCTTGAATTGTCTAGAACGACAAATACATAAGTCGTTTTGTCTGCATACGAGATACCGCTACTAGTCCCGAAGTAGTCAGAATACAATTTGAACTCGGAGGTCTCGATTGTAAAATTCTCTAGTTCATACGTTCTAGTAGAATATTCTCATATAGCAACTCGATTTAACGCAATGAATCGAAAGCGTATCTCGAACCGTTATCTTTTCTCGTTCGCATTCGTGTGGGTGTATACATATATCGCATGTGTACCGTGTAGGCGAGCGATTTCATCTCCTACATACCAAAATAAAGTATAGTTGATCTTCGTGCACGAAAGATGGTTGACAGTTCTCACTTTTTAGCATGGCTTGCGCAGGAACAGATTTCCATTTCCCATTCCGCATCCATGTATCATCGTGTACTCTTGTTTCTATCCCGCTCTCAGGATATTCATTCCTAGTGACCAAAATCATGGCTCCCCCCCCCCCTCATGTCAGAATCGCATCTCTGAACCAGCATAAGTTTACTTGCTCCGCCAACATCATAACGAAGCCCAGCCTCTCGCTGTGGAATTCATTGAATCGTGGCAGACCGTTGCGCCCTGGCTTGCGCGGTTTGCTTTACCGTACCCATAGCTCGACATGCGACAGCATCTCTCGACCCGCTGCTGTGTAGCGGTGCGTGCTCCGCATTGGCCCGGATACTCTCCCATACGTGTGGCACGATATGCACATAAAAGCCTGTTTCATATTTCGATGGCACCTCCTGAAAGCCCGCTCATAGCAACAGAAGCAGCGGTGTTGCAAGCGCCGTCCGTGTTCGAAATTTGCGTACTTTATATTATTGCGCAATTTTTAGCTGACTGAATCTGATATACAAAACACATAATACCAGTAGCCCTACAGCAAAGCAGAAATTAAACATCCTCGGGAAACGCATGCACGTCTTCAATACATACAGAGGATGCTTAATATATGTGCGCAAGGTGGCTTTTTCTTATTGCTCACAACAACTTATTAAGGTATTTCTAACTTTTCCTAACTTTCTTTTAACTAAAGTAGCGTTTTGTCACCGGAATTATTTCAACGAAGAGTATATATATATATATAAGTTTACAGACCTTTTAAAAAAGAACTAGCCATTCACGGTGCTGCCGTAAAAAGGATGTGTACACATGCTGAAGAATATTTCTGAGCAAAAACCGCTAATTAGGCATGTGAGATTACTCATGTCGTCCGTACATTGTCAAAGTCATTTTGTGACGATCTAGCCACATAGCCCAAATGCACGTTCTGCTGCACGATTCCTTACAGAAGCCGCCGACAACAAGGGAGCCCGTACGCATTCGATCAATACAAACCAAACTGAATAATCTATATTGCTGGTACCAATAACTAGATACTACTGCTTTGATTAGGGTATAAACGATGGTTTAACTCTCCTCACTCGAATGGCGGTATGCCTCAGGGCATCATCCCAAAAATTCTTCACCTCGGGTTCACGCGAGCGTAAAACTAACTTTTCTTAGGAATCTAGTTTTTCGCCATGTTCGATTCAACTGTAAACCTACTTCTCCCCTATCAGATTCAATAGCACATTTGCTTTTCTAAGCCTGTAAGTTTTAGTAAACCTTTGCTTCTTTCCTTGCACTGCTAAATGAAAAGCACACGTTAAATAGATAGAGAAGAGGATTCTAGTTGGTATCATGGCCAGATATTCGTATCAAAGTTTTTACCTGGAATGGATAGTGCCAATGCAATATTGTGCTATGGCCCTTTCTGTCACATAAGAGATTTGCGATCGGAAGTGCTAGGTTTGCTGGGCAGCTCTTCCATTACAGCCGTTCAAATTTGTAGCTCGGTTACCTAGCTAGAAATCCGACAATAGATGGAGTGCTGAACTTGCACGATAATAAACTTAGCTAAGTGAAGAAAGTACTAGTCCGACTGGGCTCCTGAAGCAATTGGTCTAGTTCGTTGATTGTGCAGAGCTTTCCAGAAATGAACAATTGTTCGTTGGCTGAGAAGGCGGGTCGTTACCTAACCCTCTATCTTTTCCGGTACGCACCTTGTTAGAATGCGTGTAAACCGACAAGAGAAAGCCAACAGTGAGCAGCAAAATGCGGGTCCGCTGGTGTTCAGGCCACAATTAGTTGTTCTAATATATAGTGCCTATTCGTCTCACGAGCAAATTTGCGTCCTTTTCAATTTAGTCTCGATTAATGTTCATATCGAATCATTTGACAAAAGGTCAGCGGTAACGCTGTAGATAGAGATGTATATTATTAGCTTAGACTGAAAATGATGTTGTCTCATGAAAATCACGGTTCAAAAATTAAGGAACACGTTATTCGAGGTCTTATAGCCGGACGGATATAGGCATACAGATAGAGCCTGTGTAGCCCCTGCCTTACTATCAGTTATAATGATAACAAGGCTTTCGAGCAAATATATTCGTGCTATTTGTTTATAAATTAATATTTTGCCGAAAAAGACTCGAGGACTACGGGCATTCAGACGCTTACATAGTAGAACTAGTTTCAGTTGACCGGTCGTAATGGCTCCAAAACTCTATAGATATCGTCTTTGAGCTACATTTACTTGTGAACGTGTTAACAAACAAAGTATATTTTAAACGTGCGTTGTGCAAATACAAGGGCAGAAGAAGTGCTTCCAACGATCTTGATGCTAACGTGTGACTGGTTTGCCCCTTTGCACTCGCTTCATTAAACGTTCCTAATATTGAAGATTTTCCTATTGGAGACCACAATACAGAGTCGATTAGAGTCCTGCTCCTTGTGTGCTGGATGATAGCGTGTCTGGTCTGCAAAAAAGGAAATTAAATAGAGCTCGTTAGTTAATTGGCATCGCAATACCGCACTTCTACCAGCGCTTAACCGTGACAAACAAAAAATAGGGCGCATGGACACATTCGGTTTGTATGTAGGCGTTTTCGAGATGATACGCAAAATGATCTGTACAACAGCCGGCAGCAGCAGCAATTGTCCTAATAGTGGGTTTGTACTGTTAGGCCACCCAGCATTTTATCTAGCCGCATAGCGGAAACAACTATCCCCCTACTCATTGGAGAAGCAAAAGGGGCTTCGTCTGATATCAGGGAAGATGGTTTCCGAAAACGTGACGTAACTCTACCTGATAAATCAAACTGACAGTGCACTAGGTATCTTTATTGTTCACTGTTATTATTGCAGAGAACTATGTCTAACGTCTGTGGCGGCATGGGCGAAACTTAAATCAATAATGATTTGATAACATTGTATAATAGTTGAAAAGAAAGAGTGTTACCTGTCGCTTCTGTCTATTCCGTAAAACATATGTATTCCTCTTCATTTCGCTCCATCAAACGATTTACGAAGTTCACATTCATCAGTTCGACCGCCGAGAGACATCATACGGTTCTCTCGGTAGAAAGAGCATGCTCCGTTTAGAGACTGCAAACTCAAGCTACGTATTGGCGCCCGAACAGGATAAATAAACAAACAAATACGACAAAGACCGTTATGACGGACTTTGATCCAACGTGCTAATTTAATAAATCACATAATGCATTTTTTGGAGAGATAAAATCTTTTTTTCGTCGCCATCTAACAACAAGCGTCAATTCTATTGACACCGTGTTCGTTTGTAGCGCCATTTATGCTATCCGCCAAAATGTTGTTTCGTTTGAACATGCGCTAAATATAATGAGTGCGTCGAGTAATACTGGCTTCAACTTCGCATAACTTCAAGCTATCGACTTCCAACACAAAGCAAAGTGTGCCCACGCCCAGTTTCAAGCCTAGGTTTCTCCAGGTTTAGCAATTAAAAATATCGTTTCACTGTCATCAAGTGCGCAATCAAAAGCACCTAATTAATGCTAACATTCTCATCTGATACGATAGCCAATTCCTATCAGCCGGCCATCATTTTTGGAACTTTCATTGGTCTTTTGGCGTATAGCCTGAAAAGTTAGTGGAAACGTTAGGGCCAAAGCCCAGTAATGAAATTTTGTAATCCGGTTTGGACTTGCTCTAGAAAGCTACAAACTATTATGTGCACCTGAAGGCTTCAAAGTGAAGCCATTGTTAACGGGCTCGTTCTTTCGATACTGGCTGAACCTAGCAGGGAATTCAGGAGAAGTGGTAGTTCAATTGCATAACCCAATCCCGCGTAGCACTAAATGGATCAAATATTAAATACTTTCAAAAAATATATATATATATGGAACGAATGCTTAAAGATATCTTGCTATACGCTTATCTTATACGCTCTCTGCAGAAGCTGAATGCAACTGCACGGTCCTTTTCCAGCATATGTATGCTCCAAGACTTACAAAACTCGAAAAATATGAGGCCTAAATTAACGATCGGAAATTGGAGTTCCCATGAAAAAACTGATACTTTAATCACCGAGAGACAAGATTTATAAAGATAGTGAGCCTTGAGACACATTGTCTCTCGTTTTAGGAACCGACAAGTTTATTGTTAATAAATATTTAGTATCTTGACCCAGTATACACATACATATACGGAATATTAGATTTAAATATTGAACAAATAGTTTAAATTAGCAGATCGACGAATTAAATTAACTTTAAGGCAGAGCAGCAAATTTTAGAGGTTACATTCCACTATTCCTCTATCGCTGGCTAACTAGTCGGCTTATCGAAAATTGCGCTCACTGCAAATGGCGGGACCACGACCTTGTTGCCTTCTGCTTTGTCTCTTACACAGCAATCGATGGACGAGCTTCGCTTTGCGCAATGAAGTTGCACAGTAGCGAATCTAGCTTGAATCGAAAACGGCAACTCGATGCAAGAAATCCGGTGCATATTGCCTTAGAAAGTTCAAATCTCAATACACGGGCCTAGAATGCGCAGGTGCATTTTTTAGGCAAATGCTCATTTGCCTCCCTAGGGCAGCTATCCCATTAATGTTTGACACATTTCCCAAAAAACTAAGTACTTTCAATTGCTGCACTGATAAAGCAGTGCTTCAGACGGCTAGCCCCAGCCAACACAATAATGGATGCCTATGCCCGATTTCGAACCCAGACCACCCCATGTGTCTCGAGATCTGGTAAGTTATTTCATAACCATTACAGAGATATTTTGTGCAATAATAGCGACCTTTGGTTGTTCTGGCCAGACTCGGCTCTCAGTGGTGGCTCAGCTCGTAGGTTTAGTCTTAAACGATCATGAGTAACACAGCAGACGTTTCGTAGAGATGTGCTCAACTTCGCCATGAGGACATACTTTTGGTATGAGCACGGACGCTTTATGTTGCAATCGGCGATAAAAGCAGAAGACACCATCATTTCGGTGACTTTTGTGCAGTACAATAGGACAAAAAAACGTTTTTGGTTATCCAATAGGCCAAGGTTTTTTTAAAGACATCTAATTACACTAATAGTGTATCGAAAACATCGAATTATCCAATGTCCAACGCCTGTAAACATTCCCTATAGATGAACAAATTAACGTTTAAATGTCAAATTAGGTAAATGCAACTTGGATAAGCAACTCTTTAGGTACGCGAACCCTACCCGCTACGCTGCATTTAGCGCAGTCTGTAAGATCAGTTTGAAACGTTTAGATGTGTAAACTCCAACGTGCTTAGCTTTAACGGTTAAGGTCGGATACTTAGAACGATGTAAAATGAAGTTGTAATGGAAACTATTTAGTCTCTGGCTATGATGTTGCAGAAAATCATGCAAACTTCGATCACATCGTCCCAGTGTCGTTGACAAGACAACCAAGGATATCTTTGATTATTTATAACAATGAACTTGTTGATGTAGCCATAATTAAAGTCGTCACGTTTTCCTCAGCGTCCAACACAGCAGCGGAAAGCCTGTAGCCGTACCGGCGCAAAGCGGACTGGAAGGAAACTCCGGCGCTCTTATAACTACGATAGCTATCATGCATACAGATACGCACTAATTAACGACGTACTCAAACATTAGGCCACATAAAAACCCGCCAGTCGACTAAATTTTTCGTCCGGCCTCGAAGTATGTTTAAACTGTTTGCAGTAGAATTTAATAGGTCGCTTTTGCTCCTGCCTATCTCAGTTTGCTGTGTCCTTAATATTTCTTAAAACTCTACTGAGCAATGACTAACAAAGCGCGTCAGACTGTATGTAGGCAGCCGGCTCCAAGTGTAACTATTTCTTACTAACCACCTTTCTGGTCCTGTCATTCTTCCCTTGACGAACCCCAAGTTTAGGCTCCTTTCGTCCTCGAAATCCACTCATCACCATGCATCCATACTAGTTTCCATTATCTATCCTTGTGGTCCGTGTTTTGAAGCCACCACGCAAAACACCACGTACCCTCATGCACAATATTATCACCGTAGGAGATGTGCATCAACGGGAAGTGAACTCAACAGGAACAGGCAACGAGCCTTATGACAAAAAAAATGTATGCATGCCTTCCGGCCTCTCATAAACAACACTGATTTCATCGTAGCCGCCGATACGGAGAGCGAAAGCGCATGAATAGCGCAGAAAACGAGGCCTTATTATCAAATCACTGACCGTACAGAATTATGACATATTGAATGAAAATAGAAGAAATTGATGGATTGATAATGTACGTTGACGATGGCGACTATTCGTCGATGCGAAGGGCTGTAATTACAGAAGCACGTGTTGCGCAATTGCAGAAGGCGTTAGCTATAATACATAATATTGACATAATAGCTACGGACAAACAAGTTAACTGACTTTGGTAAACTTTTGAAGTTAATTCGTGACAAAGGTAACGTGTTGCATGATCGTACCTGCTCCAGTTATATTTGGAAGCCTGGACTGAAATAGTATCGGAAGCTGATTTGTAGCAAAACGTAATGTTAAAGTTTATAGTATTTAATTTTTTCCACTATTGAATGTTTAAGAATTATAGTGAATGCGATAAAAATAGGTAAAGAATATTTTTGCGCACCTTTCGGGATAGGCTAAAAGATTACGTGGCCACTTATTTTAGTGTGCAAACATGTATATACTTTCCTCAATGGCTGTTGAACGCTGTTAAGTTTCTTCGGCTGTGATATCAGCTGCGGGAACAACTCTAGTCGAATCTTCCTTTTTTTTTTGGAGCTATTACGCATTTTAAAACTTACAACTATTTAGACAGAAATGCTTTAAAGTCACGCTCCTAGACTTCAGATGTGTTCTGTTTAGTCCTTTACGTTGGTTAGAACGACTTCCTGCAGCAAATGAGATGGAGGCTTCTATTTAAAATACGTGGCAATGATGAGGCTTGAATCCGAGGTGAATTCAGGCGCGCTAAACGACCTTACGTCGGCCCGTACCTTATTATTATATGGATCGGACATACGCCAACACACAATGTATCTAGCCAGAAGCACCTGAACGCACGAACAGATCGCCCGACCTTACGTGATCCAAAAGTGTCTGTGTACAGCATTAAAAGTTCCACTATTAAACAGCTGCACCGCTCGCCATAAAATCCACTGCCGTCCTATCTGGAAGCTGTTAAATATAGCCGGCTTCAGAAACTCTTGCTCGACAAGTAGATATTTCTCGTGCACACATCGCCCTTGTACTGAAGAGGTCTTAAACCTCTCGTGTCTGGTTGGCGGGAAACCATGGGAGGGAAGTTTTACACACAAACACACAGTACTCGACACATGCGACGCGTGCCGAAACCGGAATGCAAATGTTTTCGTAAACATTAGAATGATTCACAGTTTAACAAAACAAACGACCATAGGACCTTGGCGCACACAAGTTCTGCCTACAACATGGCTCTGGGCTGACAAGCTAAATGTGCCGTGGTTTTAGGTAGGTTGGTACATATACGTCCGCAATAAAGCACGAAGCAGAAATGTTCTCAGGCAAGATACGATAGCTGCAAAAAGTTTTTGCACAGTATGTATTCTGTCTTAGCTTGAATCGGTTTGCATACCGGTTTTAATGCGATATATGAAACAGTTCTCCTTTTCTACGATTACATGCTTCTTTGTAGCTAAAGCTAATTGGAATAAAGTCGCACGATGTATGGACATGTTTTGTCCGAGGTTATAAACAAATATGCCTATATGTAGATCAGATTGAGTGAAAATAGGTATACCTAATCTTGTATATGCTTGTTCATATAAATAGGGATTGCAGCTGCACAGTTTTGCCTATTGCCCCTAATGATTCGATAGGCTTCTCAATTACTACGAAGTTCTTTTAGGATGCATACGCATCTAAGTGAATATACGAGATGTAAGCTGTTACCAGTCAACGCTGCTCGATTATGGACCCAGCAGCCAGATTTAAAAGCCCTTAGTGTTTAGTATCCAACGTAGCCTCGATAATTATAACAACATTGTATTTGTGATAAGTCTAATGCTCAATTATTTAACTTGGGATATGCGGTGAAGTAAAATACAGCAAACTTTCAACGAAAAATATATTATATCGTTGACATATCTCGTCGAGTTCAGAAGGCTCCTGCGCTGTGATATTTTGCCTATCTTTCGTTACGAGGTGGATAGGAAAATGTTGCCTAACACAAATGGAGCCATCTGGTGAATCTTATTTGAACGTGAGCCCGGTTTGCCCGCTTGGCCTGAACAGAAAGGGCTACTTGGCACGTATGCAAATACAACCGCGATCCTGTCCCAGCTCAGCTGCTCCTGTTCCTTAGAAAGTACACCTGACGCAGGCAGTTCTTCTTTAGTCGACTCTGGAAACTGCTATCGGGAACTTTAAGAAAATTATCAGTTTTTAAATTAGAACACTAGCCCATAGGCACATATGGGAGACAAATCAGGTCAGGCCTAAAATACGTTCTCCCATAAATTCATAATATCCTATGTTTCTACACTAGTGTGTGAGTGAGAAAGTATGTGTTCGTTCATTCTTGAATTTTTTCTGTAAAATAAAGTTTTCTAATACAACGAAACAGTGCTTGAGTTTGCTGTTGTTTCTTTGGAAGATCTCGTTTCTGAAAATGCAATAAGCTATCTAACTAGCTGCGCTTATATTCAGTTGGAGATTTCAATTTCTATTCAGCCTTATCGCCAGAGCATGCTTAAACATTAGCCTTCACCATTTGTTCGGTTACCAAATGGTAATGAGGTGAATCATTAGTCGTTCGTGAAAAGTTTCTTACAGCCATCTAGCCACCATTTTTTATCTTAATTGTTTTTAAATACGTCCGCTATTTATCGCTTTTTGTCCTTTTCGTAATATTCCTCAGTAGTCACGCCATATCGGACGTAATTGGTATTGATTCACTTAGATACGTTATTTGGTAGTAAAGCTGAAGCATTTGAACACAGTTAACTATTGTTTGTCTGGTTTTCTTAGTCAAAAATACAAAGTAGACAACTTGTTAGAGGAAAGATTTGACTGACTAGCCTAAATGCACAATTTGCCATTAAAATACTTCGAATACTGCGTTATTTTCAAGGTTGTATTATGTACAGTACGGCCTCATCGTATAGGTTTTCATCATCATCGGCTACCAGCGCGTTCTAGCGTCGCACCTCAAGCGATATGCAAACATTTCCTATTTTCTTCGCATTTTGACCTAAATTACTTGTAGACTTGCTGAATGAACGCCGTTATCCATTTTTTTTCCCTTCTTCGGTGTTGGGAGGATTCGTTGTTGAACAACTGCTGTTGTTGTTGTTGTTGTTGTTGCAGGCGCCGGTTTCCGTTCACTTTATTCTGTCGCTGAGCTTCGCCGACTGACAGTACAGCGTCATGACATCGAAGCCACACAACACTAGCTACACGCCCCAGGTCTGGAGGCTTCGTACTCTCAGGTGACAATTAACTCTTATCTGGACTTAACATACATTCCCCCGTTAGTTAGCTCAAACCCCGTCTCGCTAAACCCTTGCGCCGACTACCGCTACGATGTTAGCGCTAATCGAAAGAGTCTACCCTAACCTAACGTAAAAGATTTCGGCTAGCTTTCGTCGGTTACTCTAACATTGACAACGATATTACGAAGTGAAAGATATGTATGGAAGTGTCCATTTCAGAAAACGGCAGACCATTCTGCTTATTATATTATTATTCTTTATCGTTGCGTCATCTCCATTCTGCGCTCTCTATTGTCATCTACGTCTATTGCAGTTCCCCGGACCACATACGGCGCGGTTTCGAGTGGAAGGAAAGAACTAAGGTCTGACGTCTGCAGTTTCGATGCTGCATTGTGGGCGTCTAAGTGGGCAAGAACCTTGTGTCGGCTAGTTTTTTTTTCTAGATTATCGACTGTCTATGGAGTCGTACATAATAAAAAGTTTTCTACCACCTCGATGCAAAATGTACCAGTTGCCAGCTAGACGAACCGTTCACTTTCATGACCTCTGATTCGCGGTGCAGCGGCTGCTGTCAGTATACTACATAACTTCGTGTGATAAGATTGTGCAACCGACTGCATGTTCGTCATAGTTACGGTAACAAATAGTAAAAAGGCAAAGCACAGGGTTTTGTGGCCTCCACTAACGAATAACCAAAAAGTTTTGCCCTACGCCCACGTGTGTAAGCTAAGATTCTTATTATTTGCTGCGCACGACATTCGCTCATAAGATTGGGGGGGGGGGGGGGGGGGATTGGCAGAGAGTGAAAAAGAAGGGCCTCGTTCAACTGCAAGAAGAAAGAAAGAAATCCTCCGGAGCATTCGCCCTGTCTGTGAGCGGCGTATATATATAAAGGTATCAACATAGTTTCACTTCAGCGAAATAGGGCGGATCAACATTTAATATAAAGAAGAGACAAATGGTGCTTTGCAAAGCAGGGAAACAAGCAAAATTAGGATAGTATAACAGGTAGGGGGTGTGAAATAATACTTCTTATGTCTAGCATTTGTTCTTCTTACATATATCATCTTTGGGCTATCTAATGTTCTGTGCAATTGTTAATTTATGTTTTTATTTGACAGAACGGAAGCTTTGACAAGTAAGTGCAGATTCGGCGTGAGCAAGATGACTAAAGCAGCACATAATGAAGTTAGTTATCTTGATGCGTGTGTTTCCTGCATTTGTGAAAAACTGCTATATATAGATATATAAAGTAGGTGAAAATGTTTTCAAATATGAATTTTATAAATTCTCACTGCTCAAAGAAGAAATTAACAGAAGATAGATAAATACTGGCACAATTTTCTGTATGGCTCAAAGACAAATAGTATCTTAATACGCCTACTCTATCTATACCGACAAGAAGGCTATTTTAGCCATTATTATTATTTGATTGAAAATAGTTGTCAACGTATGTAAACAAGATATTGTGTTCTGCGTATAACGAAGCTGGTCAAAATGTCCGCCTTGTAAGTATTCAATACTTTACGGTTTGAATTAGTCGAAGTTAATCGAACGTTTTATGTTTGCAGCCTCACCAGGTGAAGATTTTTATTGTAAATCTACCTAGCCACTTTATACACGAGTAGGTGTTTGTTACCATGCCACAAAATGAACTTTAGTATCGGAGAAAGTACGTATGGAAAGATTAGATGGGTGTAAAGGATCGTCTCCATTAGAAATACTAATCGGCCTATAACTCTGATAAAATGAATCTTCATACTCTAGTTCTCTGCTAAACGCAGACTCTATTGGCTCAAAGTAGGGCATCAATGTGTTAAGAAACTCACTTGTTTTAAAAGGTGCTGCGGTGACTGAGACAGCGAAAACTTGCCAATGTAAGCAAGAAAACTTTATGACGACAATTCAACATTTATGCAACATTCGAGTTTATAGACAAAAAAACGATTTAAGAGATCAATAGGGATGATTCTAACTGGATGTAAGAGATTTCGCCATTTCATAAAGTGAATCCTCATAAATTGCATTGTTTCACAGTATTTAAATCATTATTCACATATATATATATATATATATATATTATATTATAAATACACAGCCGTATGTGTTCTGGATGACATTGCCGCAGAATGCTTATTATGCCGTAAAACCCTGCCAGAAATCCGAATTTGAATATGAAATGGCCAAGGAATACGGCCAACTAAAACGTCTCTTCAATCTTTTTCGAAGTTCTTGCTCCACTATCAATCGTAGGAACATAAAGCGTACTCTACGAAAATTTTTCTAAGATCTATGGGACCGAAAAACTGGGGTTTACAGAACGAGTGCGGTCGAGCCACCACCGTACACGGTGGGTAAAACTACCTACCACAATCATTGGTTTGAGCTAACTCGGCTCAAACATGCTAGCAGATGGATACCCAATGCAGAGCAGATGCTGAACAGACTCGAACAACTGACTGTCGATTCTCACCAGGTGACACTAGTAAATGTGGCTGTATTCCTGACAAAATCATGTCAGATAGTAGCAATAATAATCAGGTTAAATAATAGCTGAAGTCTCAATATGCTTATCGCACTGGATGCAAGTTCAAAATAGTAATAGATAAGCTAGAGAGAAGAAACTGTCTGTGATGAACGTTGAATGAAATCGTGAAAGCTTTATCTAGTTGCATCTCGCAAAACACGAAAACACAATGGACATCTGAATAATCGTAGATCTTTTACATCTTCGAAGTTATGCGGGGTATGTTTCGCTCTGCGAGAAAAAATAACGCACTGCGTGTGAATATCAGATTTCTAAATGATAACTGAAGGTTGATTAATGAAAATATCGTCTAAATTCCAACCGTAGGTAAGACTGTATATGACTTTGTGCACATGTGATTTGCTAATTATGTTTTGCTCGTTAAATCGTACATAGATGGATTGCTTCGCCCTTGGCCCATCGATCTCGTTGGTCCGGGAACAAGATGTATTTCACGTCATCGAATCCATGGGAAATGATTACGCGGAGTTTGCGTACCTACAAAGGCCTGCTTGTGAAGGAAAGGTACGTTGGATTGCGCCCCTATTGCATGTGGGTCTGTTTCTTGTTTACCAAATTATTTCTCGATACTCATCTACTTCTGTATGCTTCCTCCGGCTATCTCTGGCAGAGGTCACGAAATCAAACAAATCGTAACGGACGTCCGTTTCCATTTTCGAATTGCTCGGCTATTCGCTTCCATACGACCTGACGATTTTTTCTCCTCTTATATTTATAAAATCATCTGTTAAGCATTTTAGCTACTGCTAGACAAGCTTCAAGAGGAAATGAAATTGGCCAGTATCTCTGAGCACGTGGATCAGCATGCACGGACGCTTATTTCGACCTGGTGTCGCCAGGATCAGCTATACCATAAAGAGTTCCTTAGAGATGTACTGCGCGCATGGAATATCGACACAAAACTAGTTGTCGAACCGGGCATTAGGGATGACTTTTCCACGGTAAAAAACGACTGTTAACCACTAAGTTAATCTCACAATATGAAAAATATCCTTTACATCCCCAATGAACGTCCCGTTTTTCTGCCAACTACATGAAACAGTTTTACAAGGAAAATCCTTATAAAGAACAGTTTAACAGCCTTTGAACTCATTGAGCCTAGACTTTACTTAGACTATAATACGCTCTGCAGAGGCTACAACTGGGTGCAACGAAAGCCTGTTCTGGCAGATAATTTTGTGTCAGGTTATACTTAACGGTTAAGTATAGTTAACGGTAGTATAGTAGTAGTATAGTAGAGTTAACGGTTAACTCCCCAAATTACACAGTTACAAAGCAAATTGTGTAATATGACAATTATTATTGCGTAATTTCTCTAGGCAAAGATATTTCATCAATCTATTTTATTTTGACAATGCCATTAGTGGTAATGCCTATAGTGTTAACAAAGAAAAATCCTTTATTCTAAAACGAAATTTTTGTTGAAAACGTACGATGATACACAAACAACGTTGTGTATGGTATACACGTTACTGCTGCACTATGCTTGCGCTTGACTCTTGAGTTTTTTTCGAAATTACCTTCTCATTAAGGAGACTCCTTTTAAAGCCCAAGTCAACATTACTAAATCATAATCTAGGTGAGTCGCCAGCTGGAAAGACGGCTTGAGCTACTTCGTAAACATTTACCGGAACTTGAAAAGAAGATGGCATCGACTATCACTGAATTAACGCACGCTAGAGATCGGTGGAAAGAACAATTAGCAAATATACAACGAATAAAGGAGATTTATGAACAAATGGAAACAGAAAATGAGCAGCATGCCAAGCGAATCCAGGTGAAAAAACATTATCGCTGATAGAAAACAACTGGAACTCCCGAAAAAGGGCTAATACTTATACTCTACATTCATTAAGCAGCCATTGTTTTCAATAAATGTAAAAGGAACTTCATAATGAAGGTACTAATTGTGAGTAACCATCATAGCCCTCTTAGGTCTGTCAACTATCTGTAATCTATAAGTTAAAAAATACATTTCAGCCGAATGATTAACCAGTAGCCAAACAAAGACCGGAAAGTTTTCGCGTGAGTAATCTTAATCTCGCGACTATTTTGACCGAGTCCTTTCATATGGAATATAGGAGTTACTGGCGAAGAAAAGACGATTGGAGGTACGGATGCGCTACAAAGAGGTGGGAGGAAGCAAATTTCAGCGGGACAATGTACGCCCAGCGGGAACTGTGAGTTTTCCTCTAACTAATGAAACCTTTATAGAAGGACACGTTTCCTTAAGAAAGGGCTTAATCCGTGTGATGGTTAAGCCATTGTTTCCTAAAATGTTACAGAACGACAAACCGGTCGTATTGTTTAAGGCATGTTGTCTAAGCAGGTAATCAGCTTGCTGTTTTTTAAATGTTTCAAAAAGGAACGGCCGAGAATGCTTAATTAGATAAAAATAGTTAGACAATCTTGTCTAACCATTTTTATCTAAGATTTAAATCCGAGAGAGGCTATTATGTATGATATTTATCATGTTGTCATCTTATTATATCATATATCATATGTCATTTGGCCAAACTAAATTTAAAAACCGCACTAGTTATTACCGAATACCAGTAAATAGTAAAAAATTTCTACGGATGTGAAAAATACGCTATGGCAGGCGCTATTCATTTGAAATATTTTTTTCAAGAGTTGGATAGATCACCAATGCATTAACATGGTAACCTCTTTCGAGTTGTTTCGCTTTTCTGAATTCTAGTTTCGGCTCACATACGAAAGAAAAACCTTGTCTATTTGAATTACAATAATGCTGACAATAATGGACTAAGGTAACCAACTTTATAAATATAGGGCTGTACCTAAAGTAAATCTCTAATGATAATAATGATAACTTTGATAATGCATTTCAAGCTCAGCGAAATTATTCATAGATATTTGGTTTTTCAGATGACGTTTGCGGCGGCGCCAAGGACGGAGACCATAAAAATTAACTTAGGTATGATACCTAACTACCAAAACTAAAAGCTAGAAATTATCTCACTCTAGATACGTTAATATTCCGGAAGGATCTTCTTTAATCATTTTTACTAGGACAGTATTAACTTGATATTATAAATAAAATTAAGCGACAAAATAGGGGACTAAGACTCTTTTGATAATTTTAGAAGTTTTACCGTGTCTTGCCGTAACTTGTCGCTAGACATTTTTTTACAATTTTTTTAAAATTTTTTTTTAACTATTTTTTTAAAAATTAGACAATTTTTGTGCTTTTGTATGTACAATGAGCAGTAAAACTTACGACAGCTGTTGGTTATACTTGAATGTTGGAGTTCTTGAATCTGAAACCTCTTCTTTAGAGAGAAACAAATTGTTGAAAACTGAGTAAGCTTACTTGTTTGCATCACAGACCATTGCAGAGCGATCCTGTTTTCAATGACGATAATTCTCCTTGCCGTGGCTATAGCGGCACACATTGTGCTGCCCCTATTGGAACGTGGGCCCCCGCGTACTATCGAAAATCTAAGTGAAACCTTGACTAATTTAAGCCAAGTATGAAGTGTGGAGTGCAAGTTTTTTTTTAAGTTGGGACTATTTAAATAAATTTCATGGGGACCTCTTGTCTTTGTCACCCGATTCACCTAGCCGGCATCGCAGTTCTGTATGCCTAAAGGCTTATCTTTGCCGCCAATAACGCGGTCATTTCGTTCCGTAGGGTTTTGCAAAAAGTGTGCAGTTTCCTGCCGATATCTATGTTCTATCTGATCTTTGTCCTACTTACGCTAAGGTATATATTTCATTTTGAGCATCTGGATCAGTTCCGGTAACGTATAATGCGAATATTAAATCGGGTGACGTGCTTTGATGATCTTCGATAGTTACTATCGAAGATCATCAAAGTATGTGCCAAACAGTCACGTCACCCCAGCACGTCATCCGATTTATATATATATATATTAGTACTATTTCCACTCTGCTGTCACTAAAGAGATGACTACTCCTACATATTATTTTTTTACCGCTGTCAAATCCCTGTGCAAAGAAACTGTACAGGTTCTTTGTAGAATTGTAGCTGTCGTACCAGTTTTCATACGTTTCCAGTAAAGACCATTCACCGTTGTGCTGCGCTCTACGTTTGTAAATATGCGACTTTGAACCATGGTTTTTTTATTTATCGCCTTCTAGAAAGGTTACTGTTCTCTGCCGCCGTTCATGGATGCATGCCTTTTTAGGCCAGAGGCAGTAACATTGGGAACATTGGGACTAATAATTAATTATTCAGTTTTAATTTCCGTTATCCAGTGTCCCAGACAAATGTAATGCTGAGGCATCTGTCACCATCTTAGACATATCTGATCATCATGCCAATATGTCTAACACAATTACAATTCAGTCACATTGGTGATAGGTGGTATAGGTGAGTAGCAAATGGCTATGTTGTGAGGTTACTAAGTTAAAATACGGTGGATCTTGAGTAAGGATAAGGATAGACATGTCTTGGAATATCCTCGTAATTCAACCGAAGGTTTTCTTACTCTGCTCTTATCCTTTAAGCCACTATTGTATTTTCAAGACTTTGAATTTGGTCGTCTCAACACTACGCTTCTTAGGTCAGCTGTTTTTTCAGAAATGAAGTCATCAACGGTTCTACTTTTTTTTTGTAGACATGAAGATACTGGTCTAAGACCATTCACACAGGTGTATAGAGAACAAAACGTTTTAGGAACTAAAATCACCTAGACTTTATTTTCTCAATGCTCCTCGTCTGTTTCTGCCTTAGCTAACCCATTAAATGACGAAACCTAGTTACTCATGAACATGAGAATTTTCCTCGCTAAAAAAATTATTATTATACGAGCAAGTATTCGTAACTAGTGCCCCTTTCCTGACTCGAGCTTCGATTGCTTTAGGTATTTTTCATACATTTCAATGTACTCCAGTTTCCGCTTTTCCCTTGTGGCGAAATACTTCGGGTATTGAGCCTTCTCCAGCGGATGCCAATAATCTAGTACCCAATCAGGAGGTTGGATGTAACGTTCGGAAGCAACACCTCCAGGAGAATTTGGAAATCTAGAAATTCAAAGACAAACCAAACAGAAGCGTCTATTTAGCTGGGAAAGCGATGCTAAGGCAGTAATTTTTAAAATCATGTCCTAACTCAGAAATCTAGGAACTATACCTTATAAAAGGGTCCTAAGAACTATCTTACAAGGTTTTTCGAAAGTGCCTTTATATCCGGGTCGCTAGTATTTGTCAATTGAGTTTACATTTCAATTCCAATTCTGAAAAACCAAAGGATTTCCAATTCACCAACAGCGCAAAACTGTTACATGCAATCTATAACAGAGAAAACTTATGTAAGAGCTGGAAGCTCTGTCAAAGTTCTGCTTGCTAAACCTGCTACGGGCTTCCAGCTCCAGAGTTTTGGTTTGACAGGGCGTGTCGTACCTCTTTATAATTAGTAATGACCGTATATACAACGGACGTAGGAGGCAAAAATAGTACGTACTTTTTGGGCAGATAATGCTGCTTAAGCCAGAGTTCCCGCTCACCGGCATCTAATAACTCTTTCGCTTTACGAAAATCCGTGATGTCCCTGTTTTTATCGAAGTCACGACGCAACAAACATGCATGGAATCTGTAATCAGAAAAGTATATACCATACATTCAAAATAGCTAAATATGAAAAAGTGTTGAACGAATATCATGTACGAACGACTTTCTCCAGTACTATTTTGTTTATATATGTCCATTTATTTGTACATTTTCAATTGAGTCAAGAGGGTTTAGGTATCCTCACAGAATACCTAATTTCCGAAAATAATTCATAGGAAACGCTATTCTGGTTAACTCGATTTTCTGTACTAAGTGTACCAAATAAATATAGAACTCACCTTACGAGAGTCAACCATGTTACATAAACAAGATATGTCCGTATACCCCTTATCTATACACTTAAATGGAATATCTACGTTGCAAATGGATGCTTCAGTTCTAACTGCTTTTTATTTGAGCTTCTTGTAACAACAGTTCTTCCACCGGAAGGCTGAATGGCTACTACTATTGTCTCCAAATAAACAATCTAGTTTACAAACAGCTGCTGGCAAGATTTCAGCTATTATTTATCATCATTTACTTGTTACCATTGACTTTTCCTTTAATATTTTGCATTATTAATATCCTGTACTGCCTGACCTCTACAGTTATCCACCTTGTTCGTACCTGTAATTAGGCCTATCACGATACCAGGATTCGAGGTTTCGTAGAGCGCGCTTGTACAACGAGCATATCGCCTGTTTATGAGAAATTGTATGAGTAACTAAATGTGGGAAGGACATCGTTTTGTCCTACAGCTGTTTGTGCAACCGCTTACGAATTATCATCTAATACAATGACAAACAATCGCTGGACAGCTTCAGCATAGTGTATTCGATTAGGTTGACGAGCTGTCCCTACGTAGAAGCATTGCTAGTACTCGGACCTTGGAAGAGCTCGACGTCCTTGCTTTGCGTAGAGTTGAGTTAGGCGCTTTTAGATGCCTCCGTGATATTAGCGGCGGCAGATATCGGTACCGACGAAAAATAATTTTTTTGTCGAGCGTTTTTTATTACTATTAATACTGGTAGTAGATAATTAGGAAGACAGTAAGTAAAAGTAACAAATTTATTTACTTCAATATATAGCCCTTTCCCTCTCTTAGTAGAAACCTTTGAAACGTTAGAACAAGGTGCGAATGCTAGTACAAGCAGTAGCAAAATTCACGCTGATTTTAATATTTTACATTTTCCTTGCATGCTTTAAAGAACCTTAACAGTAATAATGCTTTTACTATTATAGGTTAGATTTTGTCGGAGATAACATATTGAGTAAATACTGACGGAATCGTCCGAGCTTTTGTGGTGGGGTTGGAAAATAGTCTCGGTAAAACTAAACATTTGCCGTGTTCAAAAGACATAATATTTAGAAACAAAAACAAAAATAAAGCTCCACTCAATCGGTCTAATATCTACTAATGCTGAAATTAGAATTAACTGCTGTATTTAACAAAGGCCAAAAACAGTACGTTATCGATCAGTAGTAGTGGATGGTTCGATTACGTTCGTTTAAACGTAATCTCTTCGAAACCACACGGAGTGCGATGGAGTGTCTTGATTCATGATATAGAAACAATGTTGTCTCACTACTGTAATTAGCACCGCTATAGATCATCAAAGATTTCGAGTGTGGCGAGAACTAGAGTCAAACAACTGTTGGCAATTGTGTGATTCTTCAACTTACGGTAGGTATGCCTCTTAATTATCTAATTATCATATATAATACACGGCGGCAAAAATATTACACTTTGTGAAGCTAGTAGATGCATATTAATTTTGAAACGGGTATATTAATCGAATAAATAAGTGGATATCAGTAAAAATCAATAATAAACTTAAACTTACCCTGACGCACCAATAAAGTGACTAATTAAATATGTTTTTTTCCAAAAAAGCAATGCCGAGCCTGGCCAGGCAAGTGTGCATATCATCCTCATCGTGTACTGAAAAGCTGAAAAACTATTTTCTTGTGTAATTATTGCATTGATTTGTTTCTTTATACGTATAAAAGTCGTGAAGGAGTATATATATATCATACTAATAATACCCAAACCAAGAACTCTCAATTCTACCTGCCTTAGGAACCTTAGGTGTCGTAAGAATGTCTCTGTACGATGACAGCGAAGTAGACAGCAAAGGTGTTGCTGGATGGTCCTCTGGCATTAAAATGCTCCAAAGCCATGTTCAGCTGCGAAAGGCAACAGGACACCATCTTCAGAGGAAAGGACAGGCTGCTGCTGCACACATCGCTCCTGTCCTTGATCTCAACACCCGAACTAAAGATGTGAGTGACTGGCCAGAGCGAAATGGTTTCCAACATGGCCAAACGATTCTTGCATACGGGAACTGTATACTTGACTCATAAGATGATACATAATAAGGAGCACAACATTTGTAGCTAATATAACGAGCGCCTGTATAATCGCACGCGCATATAAGATAACGCTTTGGCTTTCGCCTCTACGGTGCTCCTCCTTTTCACGGCGAGATGTACTGCTAATATACTGTATATGCTTCTAACATTTGAACGACTAACTGATATCAATGCGACTGCAGTTCTGGAATATATGGTTGGGATATTTTCGGTTTGCCAGGACGGTGGCTGCTATGAAACATGTATATGACAAGATGTGTCGATTTGGAGTCTCCAATAATCACTATTTCTTTGTGTGTAGCCCAGTATTTCGTTTAACCAATATAATTAGCAATAAGAAATATTACGTAAGACTAAATGCTATGGATTTGCTGTCTAATAACTGCTGTGCAGCGCATTTCCGCGGAGGATATGCCACCAATTCCGCTGTACGTAGCGAGGGGCGGAGCATCACTTCTTGGTGGAGACTGGTTCCTCAAAGATGAGTATGACCCTTCGTACCCCAACGAATATGACCGACTGGTCAAACAGCTTCGGCGAGAGAGCAGAAAAGAGAAGCGTTCAGCACCGTCAGACTCCAGTTCAAACAGTGCAGGGTATACACATTTATTAAACAAACTTGTTTATATTAGACCACTTCTATTGAATATCCGTAAAGTTATGTAACCTTGGAGAAGCGTGATAGTTCTGATAATATTTTTTTGGCACCCGATATTCCTATTTTTTCTGGAAATATTGAGATAAAAACGTATTTTAATAGAAAAAAAATATGAGAAGCGTGTTCTGACATATTACATAACAGTGGTCGAAGGTCCTAACCAAGTTTCGTTTTCTGAAATACCTTTTCGTAGATTTTTTCTTTACGGCATTGTTTTAAACTATTCCTCTCTATCAAAATCCAGAAATTCAGCTTAACATATTTATAATATGAAAATAAATGCACCGGAAGCGTCAAAGTTTGATTAATTTCTTCTTGGTTTGTGTAATACTATTTATTGCTATACTCCTTATTATCTGATACTTACAAAAGTCCCTCTTTCGACGTATGATATGTATGATGCAATTAAAATTTCAATACTAATACATCTGCAACAATGTATTTTGTGGCCTATTTGTGAGCAGGGACTCGCCAACGAATTCCGGCGGCAGCAGTGATCGAGCAAGTGCGCCCAAGCGTCAATCAGCGATGATAGCACCACCTCCATCACTCACAGCATCCGATCCTCCTGCGCGTGCCCTTTCACCGCCAGCACCACACCAACAGGGGGCTGTATCAGTGGCATCCAACATGGGTTGTTCATCGGTGGCAGCTAAAATCATGGCTCGTATGGGCTTTAAAGCTGGTCAAGGACTCGGTAAGAGCGAGCAAGGTATTTCGTCTGCGCTGGCCGTCGAGAAAACGAGTCATCGTGGTGGAAAAATTGTGGATATGAGCTCGGCGCAAGCTGCAGCAGCAGCAGCTGCAATGACTGATATGCCTCCACCATTAATGGCGCCACCAGGGTTACCTAGCGCGTCAACTGATAGCCAAGTGGGTACTGAATTCTAAGATTTAACTAGCATAGCTGATTAATATGTCTAATGGCAATCTTTTCGATCCATTGAGACCCTTTAAGCATTCTAAACATGTTATTATCAATGCTTTTAGGCTTTGCTTGACAATGGGCTGATGGGCCCTCCACCGCCGGGCGGTTTAATGGGACCCCCACCACCTCCGGGTCCATCAAGTGGAGCCATTCAGCCAGCTGCAGAGGAACAGAGCATCACTGAAATATTGAAGAACCCCACGAAAGTAGTGCTACTACGTAACATGGTAGGCCCGGGAGAGGTGGACGAGGAACTTGAACCAGAAACGAAGGAAGAATGTGGTCGTTATGGGGAAGTGGTAAGAGTGTTTTTGTCATTCTTAAAATCTTATGTCATGTATCTTAAGCTATCATCATTTTAAGTAATATATCCGTTATTTCTTGTTTGCTTTGTTTAGGTGAAGTGTGTGATACACGAGCTGCCTGGACCCGGTGTGAGCCCTGAAGAAGCAGTTCGCATTTTTGTTGAATACAAGAACCTAGCCCACGCTATCAAGGCTGTCGTCGATCTCAACGGGCGATTTTTCGGTGGACGGGTTGTACGGGCTGGATTTTACGAACAGGACAAATTTAATCGTCTTGAGCTAGTATAACAATGGCAACAACTTATGCATTTGCTAGCAACTGAAAAGCATGGATAAACAGTGTTTGAGAAATAATCATTTAACATTTTAATGATACTCCGGCACTGAAAGATGGTCCCTGCTAGTGTATATGTTAGTGTTATGAACGGGCGATTGTTCAAACGGAATATCTACTGCTCGGAGTGAACCTCGTAGCAACAAATTAATGTTACACATGACTACTTCGTCAAAAAGGGGTTAAGTCATTGTGTAGCAATTTTGTTTAAATATCAATGTTCACTTTGCAAAGATGTGAAGCATTTGTAATTAGTACGACAATTATTCCAATCAAAAATTCAACAACAAGCACCGAGGTGCTTACGATTTACATGTTCCAGTTATAGGAAAAGCACTGTTTTCTTCCTTGAACAACTATAACGTATACACGACGAGGGCTACATGTACATTAAATGAATGTGTTGTGCAACTAGCAAGTAAAACACGTTCTTCAATGGGCTATACAGATGACTCCTAAGAGACACTTCGTACAGTCTCGTTTAGATAAACGTTTGAGCTACTACAATATGATGCGTTATCTAGCTTGGACGCTGAGTTTATTAAAAAAGAACTAAACAGCGGAATTAGCCATAACGTGATTATCTTGCCACTAGAACATAAACGAGTAGACACTTAAATAATGCAGGAGAATTGAATGTCGTGATTATCGGCTTGAATTTGTAAATCGGGTGGAACCAGGTTGAAACTTCCATAGATAATCGTGGAGGCTAACACGAACCGTATGATGCTGTAAAATATATTCTCTTCGTTTTGTGAATGCCATTGATTAACCTGTAAAAGGCTAAAAACTTAAAAAATAAATGATTTTATTTGCTCGACGCGTGTTTTATTTCTCTATTACGGTAGAATGAAAAAACCCTGCGTGTTAACAAACTTCGTATCAACAATTGCAATGTCAAATTTACCGACTTATCATCTTATATTTTTCATATGTTTTTATTTGTGTCAGTATGTATTTTTTTGTCAATGCATTTGTTAAGCCATAATTGCTCATGCTTCAGACTAACGACAATTTGGTCGAGTTGTCCTTGTTTCGGTTTGAAGTGATTGAACGCAAAATACAAATACCCTGATGCTTTTGTATCAGATTCTTCAGGTAATTTGTACGCAGTTCTCAAAATGTTTCTCAGAATTGCCTGTTGGTGTTAAGGGGATGAAAAATTTAATGTGATGATTGTGAATAAGTACTAATATATGATACATAAAAAGTTAGTGTTAATTTCTTTTATTTTGAAATAAGTTTACGGTGATAT
>NW_019213313.1:212843-308873 GCF_002532875.2 Varroa jacobsoni | reverse complement strand
CTACACATAATTAGGTTCTCCGCTTAAGTCATATCGCGTTGTTGCTAAGGGTAGCACATCTGAAACCTGATTGGGGCCGTGCCCGCCAATAGGTCCTTTGAATGAAGTCAAATCGAAGAAATCATCCCATTATGCCAAAATAATTCGACACTATTCTGGATTTTAGATAGACGACATTTAGGGTTCATATCATAAAAAAAAAAAAAAAAAAAAAAAAAGACCACCTTTCAATCGTGGTGTTGTTTGCGACTTTGTGAAAGTGAAACTGAAAGCAAACGGACGACATCAGACTATTTCAAATCAGTCTCATACAAAGGAATATACCAAGGTGATTGCCAGTTAGCCGCATACGTTTTCCATAGTATGGGGCAACAAAGAAGCGTAAACCACACAATTTCGTTGAACTGCTTCGCTCTTGAATGATTGTTTCTATAAGCGATTGCCCGCGGCCCTAACAACAGCCGTGGTGCTGTTTACAACCATGATGATGATAATAATAATGACAGTAAATATCATTGTTTGTTGTATAAATGGGTAAATGTGCTGTCCTCCTAACGGACCTCCGTTCCCCCAATATTCTTTTCATGCTCTCTCCTTCTCATTAACGATGGTATCGTTAACAGCTGCCTTTTACCTCGCCCTTAGAGAAATAATCCCAGTGCATCTTATAGCTGCGGTATCATCTTCACCGTTCGGAATATTATTACATACTGATCAGTTGATGTAACATGGGTTTGTTCGGAGGGTGAAGCTGGCCTAAAATGGTGAACACTCACTGGAGCTTCAGATCTTTGGTGCCTGTATTATACTGATTATGGCAATATTATATCGAAGAAACTATCTTCACTGGATAGAATAGAGCAAAACTATATGCAAGTGTTGCCTTTAATGATGGTAATAATGACGCATCATGAATTGTGGCCCAGCGTCTTTTCAGGGTTTTTATGAATACAACTCATAACCTTTAAATCGTCCTTGGCACGTTTCTGAAAAGTTCTTACCAACTTTTTTACTGTTTGACAATATTATAACCTAAAAGTCACATTATATTTGTATATGTAACGAATTTATCTTAAACGCAATAGTCACGAGAGCAAGAAGCCCTGTGTAGCGTCTGTTGTGCATGTCACTATGAAAACGTTAATGTTCTTATCTGGCACTGGTCTAAGACTTGCCTACTACTTCACTGCTTCTAGATGTCTTCGCAACATAAACAATCGTTAGATGCGTAATTTTGTTATTCCGAACTCCTCACGCTAATCGATGCGTCATGCTGGCCAGCGTTGGTAGTGCGGCTTGTGGCCGTTTAGCGCTGAGATCTCTGTGGCGAAATTTGTCGCAGGCCTGTTTTCTGCCCCTTGGCTAGATATAGCGCGCTGATACCATAGGTTAGACAACACAAACAGAAAAAATCTCTGATCGGATGACTTATAGTCGAAAAATCGCTTATTAGAGGCGATTATATCATAGTAGCTTATTGTTACTGTGAGGGTGGACGTACAAACGAGTATCGACGCAATAAAACTCTAATTTTTGGTTTTTCATTTTGTAGCGGACGAGCCAATGGCAATAAACAATAGCCATCGTTTTGCTGACAAACATTGCAGAATCCTAAAAACAAAAATATAGCAGTCATGTTGATCAAGACAGCACAGCAATGTCCACCTAGGCGGCTTAAAGTAGCAGTCTGATTTAAAACAATAGACAAGCCAACTTGCGTCCTCCACTACAAACAGTTGCAACTACCACCCTCTCGACTTCCGGTGACAAATCGTCAAAGATATGTTTGTTTATGCTTGTTTGTATGCATTTCACAATGCGGAATAACCTAACAAGCAGTACATCGCCATCTGTTCCGTGGAACCTCAACAAAGATATGATAGTGCTCGGTCGATCTATAATGTTTTAAACATGTGGGCAAACACTCGTGAAAAAAGTGCGTTGCAGCTAAGCGACAGGCTTCAGAACGGGAGAGGGATTTAGGGTAAGGGTGAGCGTGGAGCTCTCTTTCTCGTCGGTAAGGGTTCGTAGAACATGTGCCGCCACCTAACACAGATGGCGCCACATGTATTCACCGAAACTCCCGGGCATCCGTAAAACTCAACTAAGATGGCGACGTCCTCTGTTGTGTTGTATTTTCGCTTATTGTGCGCGATGCAGCACATTGACATCAATGCTTATGAAAAAACACTGAGTGTAATGCAGGCGATCTCTTCCTATAGTCCAATACGTGGTATCATCACTTTGATGCCGGTTGCGCTGTACGTTAATAGCAACCGATGCAAATGGATGGACGGACACTGCTGCAAAGGCTAACGTTATACATTATGGATAAGCGGTGCGCGTAGAAAGCTCGAAATGGACTAAGTGAGACACGCTGTAGCCATCTGCAGTGCGCCACCAGCAATAGCAGCCCTCTGCCGCCACGTGAGCAGTCACTTCTCGTGATAGACAATAATGCCGCTATACAGCGCAGTGATAACATGCAGAACATTTGGGTCGAATCGACGAATACCTATAGACGCGAGCTCCTAGAACGCGAAGTACATATTTAGGTTATTTAGGTGACGTATTACTCGAACACGGAGGGAATAAGAAATAGCAAAGTTCGAACGCGACGAAACAGATCTTCCACAGACTCTGCTCAATCAAATATCGATTACAGCGATATTCCGTTTGGAGTCGACGTGAAAAAACTAAACAGATGATTAATTACCGCGCCTTGTATAATTATAGACCTAATATATATAATATGACAGAAGCAAAATCATTGTTTGCATTATTAGTATCAGTCATCATTCTCATATCGTCGGAGTTTAAGGCGTTTTGCAGTCTTGCGCTTCTAGCCTGCCATGTCGTGATATTAAAGTTTGCTCAGTCAGTTTAATGCCAATCGACTAGAGTTGCATTGATCATTTTGTTGATGTTATTGCTTGTCCTGACTATCTTTAGAGCTCAATTTCAAAATCCGAATAGTGTCGTCATAGATCCAGACCATGCGCATCTCTTATAGTAAAAATATATCCGTCCTCAAGCTATACCAGTACGCTTATTCGCCGAGGTTCGAAGGCTTTTTTCTGTAAAGTCCATGGTAGTAACAAGTAAACAGAGAGGCCAACATGATCTTCCTTATGTTTATCATGTTTGTGAGAGCCCTATGGGACAGGTGAGTAGTGATCGATTGATTCGTTTTCTATTCTATATAAGTACGTAGAGATTAGAAATAGAGATGACGTAGAGATTAGAATATTACAAGCTCTGCTAACTGGCAGCCAGTATCTCTAGGTAAAGTGCTTGGAATGGCAGTCGATCCATCCGAAGATCTGGCGAACAAATCTACCACAGCAAATTTTTCTAACCAGAGACCTTGAAGGCTCGAAAATCATTTACAATATGGACTCGAATGCCATATTCGAGCTTGAATTGTTTGCATATGTAAATTCTGACCGGGCAGGCCAAATATGCTTTCCTGAGCAGGATTGATTGTAAACCTTAAAACGTGTACCTTATCTCACCTCTGTGTGTGCTTTTCCAGCTATGTCTCTAGACGCTAACAACGCCAGGGCTTCTTTTGCTGTATAAATCGCTCATACCCACCTCTCCGTCACTGTTCGACATTAATGCCAATGCGTTTTGGCATTTTCTGTACCAAATTATACAATGCACTGTGTGATCAAATGAACGTAATAAATGCACACAAATTATAGCTACCGATTAAATAATAGCCTGACCATACGCTTACTCTAATGTGACATTACGGTAATTCGGTGCAAGTGTCACTATGATTGTTATACTATCTAGTAATCTACTCACCGTGGAATATTTAAAATGTTCCGTTAACGATTATATGCTATCTTCGAAACAACTCGCTTGGATAATTCAGCCAGTAATCGTAAGCTCTAGTGCAGAGAACGATAGATTGTGTCAGTTCCCACAGTGTTAACATTGCAAATTAGGGATTTTTGTTTGTCACTGGTCCTATGTCAGAGATGTATAATACATTACAGTACAATAGAAGAGATTTGCTTACGGCCTTGGTGGATTGATGGGTAGAAATTCGTTAGTTCGTAAATTAATCAATTGGCAGGGTGCGCCGATGGAAATTGTCGAGCTTCATGGATGATCGGCTCGCTGACCCCTGAACGAACAAGACACGAAACGTAGTTAATTTTGTTATCGCTCGAAAAGATCAAGAAAAACGACTCGATCCATTCTGCAATTCCGATCGTCATTATTGTTATTATTATTATGAAGTTACCGATACTAATCCGATAATACTTTGCCTTTTGTTTCTGTTTTACAATCTCTTTTTCTCTGCTCTGCAGCTTCTAGACAAATAACGGTGCAACGACTCACGTAGCCTAGACGTATTAGCTTCGATATTATGTTTAAACCCAGGGCCTCGCAACTTTTGCCTGGTACGTAAATGTACAAATCAACAAGCATCGTTTAAGAGCTTGTGTGCTTCAGTCCTGGATCGCCAACGACAATCGAAACAGAATTGTGGAGGCTGTCTATTTTTCTTTTGATAGATTGGCATTGCTAACTGGTGGAGTACACCCCTTCCCCAAGCATGGGGCTCATCCTGTTTGCAAAATAGAAGAAACAAATTTCCAATGGGGTCGTTTGTACTTGTTCGAATAATAGCCACCACGGTAATGACATCCGACTGAGACGATTTACTGCCGTGAAGAAATGTCGGAGCGTATATCTGTGTAGTTGTGCTAGCGTCAACGTGATTCGATAGTGATTTTCTCGTTTACGAGGTTGCAAATGTTGGTGAGCTCAACTAATGTTCTGCCTATTCTTTAAATGGAACGAAAACAGTAAATATAGGCGACGTGTGTATAGGACTGGCTGAGTATGATCAATAGTGCCGACGTCAAACAGGCTAACAAACGAATAACGCTGGTAAGAAGAACCTCTGCTAGCCATCGAAAAAGGTGGAAGCTGTCTGTCGATAAACCTTAGATTGTTTAGCGTGAAGCGTTCTCCTTGACAGTTTGGAAATGTTTTGCCCGTATTGAAGAACATTTGCTGAACCATAGTGTATAAGTCATTTTTTGAGGAACTAGTCGATGTTAATCAACACAAGCTGGATATTATCGAGCAAGGAATAGGCAATCACAAACGCACTTTGAAAAGGTAAATTGGGCAAAAACAGTTAAGCGCGAAACAAAACGATAGTACAACTTTATCAGTTTGACTTAATTTGTATATAACTCGTATATCCTTGCGTGGCCTACCTCTCTCCCCGTTCGCATTCTCTATCGTTATCGTTTTTTGAACACTAAAAACGTTCATCAGAAAGATTATTCAGATAACAACACAACATCGTATACAAAGGTATTTTGCTGACTGGCAGAAATATGGAAATGTTTCGAGTTTTATAACAATCAGGTCAGTTTTATATCACTGACCTTTAGCTTATATAAATAACTATGTATGGAAGCGTTCTTTAGAAACGGACAAATTATATGTGTTTTCTAGGAAATTGTTTATACCTTTGCTTTTACAGGTTCAAGCTGACATCTAACCATTGGAATATAAAGAACCTACTGTTCTCATATCTTATTGACACATAGTCTAAATATAGTATAGCTCCAGTACTTTCTAATTCTAGACGCTAGCGCACCACATATCTACAAATGTTCATATTTAATGACAGCTGTTTGGGACAGCTCACTTGGCAGTTTGTTAACTTACGTATCGATTATCGGAATCGTGAAACTTCGTTCTCACTTTTCTATTTGCCAAACGTGCTGAACGCTAATTAACATTAACTAAAGCAAGCGTGCAGGGTCTCAGCGAACATTTTCAACGTTCAACTTCACAAATAAACACAACGACTACTGTCATTTGTGCTCTTGCCTAGTCGCGCTTACTGAATCCAATGATGAACAAACGAACGTTTGGTAACCTGCACAGCGGTAATCCTAAAAGTCGCGTGAGAACCTGTGACAGTGACGACAACGGAGATGGTGGAAAGGCAGACGAAGCTGGCAGAAGCGCCTTTGGCTATTATTTCTTTGTTTGCTCTTCCGAATTGCTGATACAATTACTTTACTAGCAGGATAGCTTCTTTCACATTGGCAGACCATTATTAAGAACATGTAAACGAAAGGCTGTAAGGGTATTTGAAAGATGATTAAAGCAAGTATCCCGGTGAATATCATACTATTTGTTTACTGAGCGGCAGCTTACTTCACCCAGACGAGGGCTGAGAAGGAAATTTCAATATTTCTTCGCCAAAGTATATGCGTGTCCGTCTTGTACAGCCTGTAGATCGGTACTAAGTTCGGACAGCGTAATTTAGAAACAACTTATTTGACATATAACTGAGTGTTGTGACACCGCGTGGTCCTGAAACTCCTATATTTACAACATACAGATGCATTGCACGCACATGCGTGTGCTATTGACACGCATTTTTGCGAAACGCACTTATTCCATCCAGTCCAATAGTAGCGTATATGAAAAAACCGGAGCAGCGGTTAAGGACAAATTTTAGTCAGTAACGGAAGCGTGGAAAGTTTCGCACGAATCTGCAGAGCCGTTGCTTGCCCCGAACATCTCATGACTCACGATCGGTACTGATGGTACTAAATATGGCGACTTTCGAGCGGAAAATGAGAACGTTCGCATGTTAATAAGGTTAATATGTTTAACTCGTTGCGCACTAAACAGCGTAACTATTATGAGGGGGCGTGTCTAATACTAGCAGCAACGATGATATTGTTTCTATGAAATCGCTTCATGAAAATTAAGCGCGAAAATTCAAAATGAACAAGTATCGCGATTCGTCTTTCTCATAGAAGTATACTACCGCCTCCCGTTCCTCGCGTACCACAACATGTGGGTGGATGAACGTTTGGCCGTGGCAGTGGTCCATCCCATCAGCATCTTTACGAAATGTCCGTACATTTACTGAACTGTCCATGACACAGTTATAGTAGGCGAGAGGGGTATGGTTTTCCGCGCATCTATTTTGGTTAAGTAGCCAGTTAATTACGAATTTCGCTTCATATCGCACATTATATATTAGCTGCTGCGAACGACGCTACTTAGCCAGCGACAGCCATCGTGAACTCTTATGGCCTGTGGCCATATCAACTCGACCTGCTGTGGTGTTTCGGGCGCTTGAGCTGTCAGGCGACACGTCTCACTCACAGTCTTTGGCGTGTGTATATATATAAACACTATAGTATATATGGACTACTGGGCCGAGTCGTGTATTTTTTTGTTTTTATCTAAAACGATGATGACTGCGATGCTGGCGTCGTATCAATTGCAATTTGAGCGCCGAAGTTGCTCAAGTCGTGTACAGAGCTTTGGGCACAGATAATCCTCAAGCTGATCAACTGAGTAAAAACATTTTTGAATAGCAAGACACACGCTGTTCTCATCGGAATAGCTGGGTCACTCACGACGATATATTTCGTCTGTTTGTATTAACGGTCTTCGTCTCACCTTGTACGACACTTCGATTGGCATCATTCGATTCGTTAATTGACACGTCTTTATGAGCAATGTGTGTATTATATAATTGTACCGTAGACTGCCTGGCGTTAGTGTGCATATTTCGATTATCAGAATGTGACTGTGTCTGCATATGTAGTATGGTGTCGATAAAAATGCACATAGAAATGATTTGAAATTAAATATATGCACGAAAAGAAAGATCGTTCACTCTCCGCTTGCGTTTGTGGAATACGTTACCGTTTTAAAATTGCCCGCCAAAACAAAACAAACAATAGCCTCTCCGCGCGTTTCTCTCCTAACGTGCTACAAACATGCATTCGTTAAATTGTAAACGTACTAGGAAAATGTTGCTATTGGTATCTACACTGAACGAAGACACACAGAGTTGTAAGCGTTCTATTGTCGTTATGGCAGAGCCGATGAATTCTGACCGAGTGAACGATTATCCTACTCGCTGTTGAGTTCCAAGAGTCTGCTTATCGAATCAGACATGCGGGATCCCACGAACTGCATGAGACTGCAGATTATAGGTTCATATACGACCTGTACATCGCTGCATTGTATTGCGGTGAGAGATACAATAGCACAGCTTTCAGTATAGATTTTTTTTTATATCTAGGTAGATAATAAACCGACCGTAGTGAATGCAATTTGATTGTACCTTGTACTAGCCAGTAAAATCGTCGATTGTTTCGTGTTTTACTACTGGTATTGTTAATGCCGTTATTATCGTTACCGCCATGTTACCACATTATCTATCGTCTAATGATTATTATCCGGTGGTCACAGTGCTTTTGCGCAATTTGTAGAAGATGTGAGCGCACGAATGAGCAAGAAAGGTTTGTCAATTCGAAACTATAACCCGCTCTAACGGACGTACAAATAGCAGACGGATATTGTGGATTATGAGGTGAATATTCTAAATGATCGCATAGTCTATAGGGATGTTGACGGTGGTCTGATGAATTTTAGTCCTTCTATTATGTTCTAGACAAGCCGTGAATGGAAGCCATGAGAGCTAAACAAAATAGCCTTGACGTCCGACGTACGTAGACGAACAGTTAGAAAATCAAAATATTCCTGCTTTACCTTCTTGATTACGTCTATATAAATGCGTACGGATCGCGTTATGATAAACACTGACGGGGTGGTCAGGGTTGGTCTGATCTGAAGGTCATAATCATTGCTATGGAGCACATAGAGGTTCGCCTATGGTTTACGATGCTTGAAACGCCATGTGCATTGTAAGCTCTAGACGTTTAATGTATAAAGATTGCCTAATTTTGTATAACAGCACAAACTGATCTACGTTCACATGACGTATTGGTCGAGCAATCTTACACAGACTTTTAACATGGCACACTCTTAAGAATTAAATTTACAGGCACTTTTGTGCCATTTCATAAGAACGTATTCACCCAATATGGCTCAGATCCGTGATTTCAGTGATCATGTCAGCACGAGATTCCGAGTCATCGCTATCACCAATCTGGACGGTGCAAGTTGGCAACTAGTTCTTCTTAAAGAATAGACTGGTATCCTGCAAGGCTTAGTAACAATATCCGTATGTCTCAATCTGCTTTATTTTGTAGGGCGACAAAGGAGATGGTCTCGTCCATGTTTGCCTACTCGGCGCTTTGACCCGTGGTCAAAATGTCGTCGAACGAACTCCTCGATTCGGATAACGATAACGACCAGCTCAGCCTTTCCGGTCGGCAATCCAACATAGCTTTACGATAAACAGCATCTAGCATTAGCACCGTGCAACCGAGCACGTGCCAGTTGACCTTGTTGGCTTGCAATAGCTTGTTCAGTGCTCATACGTTGTTTCTACCATAGAAAATATTTTACATGTATTAACAAAATTTCAGTGATACCAATGAAAGGGAAACAGACTTGTCGTCTTTCTTCGTTTACTGCACATAGAATTAATCAAGCGAAAAGTTTCGGCCACTAAGTATTGTTTCTGTCTGAAAGCTTTCAGCGCCAGTGTCCCCTTATTATTGCCGCAATCCTTTGCCTGCCGACCTTATATTCTGTCAGTACTCCCATCGAATGTTTTAGTCCATGTTCGTGTGTAGCAACGCGACCAGGTACCACTATTGGCTTATAATACACGTAAGACAAACTGATGCTGACTATGCGTCGTACGCTTTAGAGCACTACTTCTAGTAGTACCATTAAAAACTATTAGTTTTTTTTTTTGTTATGCGAGAGTATAGCTCTACTATATGGCCGACGTATCTATCTAGATAACCGTTCAATGGAGAATTTAGACTACAATTAGGCATCTAAGAAATACAAACCATGCCTAATAATCGACGTTGGTGGAAAGTGTCTACCAGTTCTCCGTGTATAGTTCGGCTTCGGGAAGGCACCCACTCACGAGTCTTTCGCTTCTTTACGAGGGAAAGGCCAAAGGACACGTACAACCATAGTCTATATGGTACTCGGCCAGCATGGGCATTGTAGCAGACAACTGCCCCTCCCAGAGGACCACGTCCTCCTCTCTCAATTTTGCTCGTTCGCCCCCTACGATAGAGTCGCGCGACCTGTACAACGAATGGCCGCACTCGACTGAGAGACCTTGAATCTAGTCTTGCGTTACAGGTTCCTTTTAGTTAGTGGAACAGTGATCATAGACAGTCAACAGACAAACAGCTGTGTCCACAGGATAATTCATTGTTTTTTTTGAAGTGGATTGTGTTTTTTAGAGTAAATGTTATTGGAATAACACCCTTTTTTGGCAACTGTTTTGTCTAGCATGCTCAGAACATGATTCATTGTTATTACAAATTGACAAGGATTGAGCTGCCTGTTAAGAGAATTCGTTTCAAATTTATCCGTGGCGTCACATAAATAGTGAAACGTCACAGTCGTTTGCTAGGAATGTAATCTTACTGCGTGCTACTGTTTTAAGGTTCAAATGTTGTACTTTGTTGTATAAAATAGGACCTGGCACTACAAACAAAACTCATTTGAGTGACAATCAAGGTCATCCATAAACTCTCCTAAAAGAAAGTACTTGAAACAGAGTGCTTTTCAGAGTGTCTCCTAAATTACAAATTGTTTAATCAATACCATTATGGTAACACCATACCTCAGACCTAGTTTGCTGCACAATTCTAAAAGCCAGAGACTCGTTGGCTAAAAATAGCATTGATTACATCATAGTGTGTACCACGTCCATGTAGAACTCGACAAAGGACGTATCGTCCCATCGTCTCCTAACGTTGCACACCATCAGCAAATAGTCTGTGCTCAGCTCTCGAGATCGCTACGACGTTTGGCAGTCTGACGTGTTGAATCGAATGATTCTTACCGACATGGTAACATCTATCGTGTTGAAGCGAACTTTTTCGGAAGAGGACGAAGACCGTTGAAGGACGATGTCCGCTTTTGTCGCGGGTTGTTCTCTAGGGCGGCGCATAAACCTGAGCACTGGTTTCATCCGAGTCCGTGGGTTTTTCACGCTAGCCAAACATTGATAAACGTCCTGAGCCTGTTACACGCTATAGATAGACAGTGAACCGGCCACGTGGTACGATTGAAACGATACAATTGCCCGTATAGCTAGTTTGCTCGTAATTCGCCCATTTATGAATGAACAGTGTTCGTGTTTTTCGTGTGTGTGTGTTGTGTATCCTTTGATAAAGTGAGATACTTTTATTTCTAGTCTCTTGCTGGATGAGCTATATATGGACGAAGATGTGGTAGTTTTTGCTCGGACCCTTGTGCGCGTCGCGTAGTGATGCCTCCGCTGCGGATGGCGACGTTTTGTTGTAACAATCAATGACGGATTACATAGAAATTGAGGAGGCGCCGTGGAAAGAGGCGGGCTGGGAAGTTGTTTACATACATGAACCTAAACCGGAGCTCGTAAACTGTTCAAGTTGGCGTAAGTTGATTGAAGTGATCTGTACCGACACGCTTTAGTGGTTAGAAGAATTAGTTAGCAAGGTTGAGTTTTTAGGTTTGAGATCTAAGGGTGGACGTCAGGGTTACACCGAATATCATGTTTCGGCCTATATAAACTAGGCACTCCGAATGAGCTCGTGGTCGTCGAACTCCATCACGTCAATAGCACAATTAAGCTAGCTGTATTTGGGAACATTTAACAGCCTTCAACTTTGGCGTTACTAATGTGTTATTAGAACTATATTGAGAAAATTGGCAGGTGTAACAATTTATTACAATTGTTATTAATACTGTTATAATTACTACTGACACTTGACGATAGTGATTATTGTTTACTATCGTTGCCGTTTTTACTATTAGGATCCCGTAAAAGAGGCTCTGCGCCATAGCTACACAAGGCAAGGACAAAGGCATTAAGTCTGCTGGGCGGAGTCGGACTAACCAGCCGAGGGTCTACAGCAAATCATTCAAAGGGCATTGGTGACCCGCGAATATGTGCTAGACTAGAATACTACTATTATATCTTTGCGACAGGCATCGGAAAGGCAGGTACATGGCGGGCGGTATGTTGCCGGGAAAATGCACTATTGTCCATTTATATTCAACGCTCTCGTCGGTTCTGCTCGTTATATGAATCATAGATCAGTTAGAACAACAGTATATGACGCATGCAGAACGTTTTCTTTCTCCTTTTGACAATTAGCGAGGTTACTGGGTACAATTGTGTTAAAGGCACGTCCAACAAGAAGCACGAAAAATTCGAGATTGTCTTTTCCATACATTGTATTGTATTAAGGGGACTCATCCTCATCGAGAACTGTCAAGTCTCGCGACGATTATCATAGGTATGATGATGAGTACGTTGTTAAAACAGTAACGGTACAGATTCGAGTAAGAGCGGGGTATCGTTCAAATAAGCCCGTATCGGTCTTTCAAACCAAACATATCATTTACGGCTTTTAACCATAGATGGATGACAAATTTACCTTTGTTGTGTGCCGAGCACGTCCTTTTACTTCATTCAATAAAACCAGCTGCAATATGAACGAACGTAGAAAGGACGATAGTTTTCAACGAATAGGTTGTGATTAAGGGACTATTTATATGCGCAGTGCAATAAAATCGCCTTAGAGGTGAAACGGAGAAAACGAATGTCGGCCACTAACCACAGGCGCAAGGTGGCCTATTCGACCATGAAGGACGGAGTGAAAAACAATTTTCTGGCCTATGTGCCTGCCTGATCTCAGTTGTTTAACAACATTTCGACAAATTTTTCTCATACATCGCGCAATTATCTTGATATGGGGCCGCTGCGGTCGTCTTTCAACCAATCAATGGAACGCAACACGTAATTGCGTGTTGATGTCCATTGATTTCGAGTACTACCACTAGAACAGTTCTGGTAGTGGTAGATTGGAATGGTGAAGGTGGCGAGATTTCCGTTGGCCGCCGCTAAAAACGCTCAAATCATTCGGCAAGGCTGGCGCTACCAAAGGGTAGTAGCAAAACAGAGCGTTATTAGCCGCCGTTATTTTATACTGTAGCACAGCAGTTTAATCTGGACGCTGGCATTAGTAACTCGCGTCTACTCTGTAGACAATACGAAGGCACCGATCCTCTTATCAGCTTTGTAGTAACGTGACAATAAAAATAAAATATATAAGAATAACAGTGGTCATTAACATTATTGCTGTTATTATAAGAGAACATATATTTTACAGAATTAGCATCCTTTTTACCCTATTCTGTACTGGCGAATAGTTGTGGGTCGTCTGTAGCATAACAATGGGCTACAGACACCACATATGTGCCACTAATTTGCAAAAGATTCCCGAGCGTTTTTTGTGTCCGTCTGGCCATGCCCTGAGATGTAACAAGCTAGGAAGCTTGGATGCGCACGTCAAAGAGTGGCGGTAACAAGGCTGTTTTTTTTCTTCTCTACAGATGATATACATATAGAAGGGGTGAAAGCTTGAATAACGTGTACGCTGCGACGAAATGGCGAGCCCTATCTGACAAACAGTTAGCCGTCCCCTAATAAAAGTTCTATTACGGTCGGACGAACTGTCTGCGTTCTCACACCTTGAACTGAGCAACTCCCGCCTTTGTAGACGTTCAACCAGCTAATGTCGTACCGCCTCTAGCGAAGATGCTTCATTGCCTTCGGCTGTGATGGCAAAGTTATCGTAAAATTTGAAAAAGATTGGTAATAGTTTGTTGCAAGCAATAGTCTCTGTTTTCTTAGCAAGAAATAATTACTAACAATAAAACGAAGTAGGGGGAATTGCTTTCGGCGATAGGTTCATAATTGTCAAGGATCCACTATAAAAATAGCTTGTTTTTAGTGCGGTTCCGGTTCAGTACCGTTAAGAATATCAAATTAGATCCATTTTGCATTGGATACGTCGTTTGCTTCCTAAGTATATTCGAGATACAGTGCTCTAACCTGCGCCCCAACGCCTAGCGTGAATTTAGCAGAAAGAAGGGTTTATATGGAGGGGTATGGTGTTCTGCGCTTAAATGTTGGCGTTGTTGAGCAGTCGCAATAGTGGAAAATTATGTTTTCTATATATGTGGCGGCGCATATGTCAATTATGATACGTGGCATACATGTAAAACTTTATGTTCAAAATCAACATGTGCTGACTCTGTAGAGCAATCTCGTGTGAGGCAATGACTCTAGGGACATCCGAATATCAAAGAATGTTATGGAAAATCCGAAGGCTAAAACGGTTTGTTCAGATAACTGGTTCTCACTCGAAGTTAGTGCATCAGTCAGTGTTTTTTCTGTTTAGTATAATATTGACACAGCGTTTGGGTGGAAATGTACGCGCTTTCCCGTCAAAATGGATCATTTTTATGCAGCGCTTTTAAATCGTTAGCCTGCTGAACACAGGTTGCAATGTATCCAACGTAGCAGTGAGCTCGTATTCTGCCGTCGGAACTACATTGCCAGACCGTGTGTCCTGTCAGGTCGGTCCTATCGTCATTGCTCGTCGCCCTAATTGGGATAGAGTAGATGCAGACAGTTGGGCAAACGCTGTGTTGTACAACAATTGTTCTTTGTTGAAACTGCACACGTATAGCGGCGGACGTTGGTGAGCAAAGAAATATACAGCCGGACCGAGAATCGCACTATGGGGCCGCAAACACGTGGAAATATTCGCGACAACAGCAGGACTATTACTGAAGTGCTTGCTTAAAGCCAACAATTTCTATCAACTATCATTACAGGTACAAATTAAACATGTTTCTTAAAACTGCCTATGAGTCCATATCGCTTGAAACTCGAATCTTCTATGACACGTAACAATTGACCATATATATATATATATATAATGAGAACCATATACAGCTGCTCATATAGGCAAGTTCATTTATGAGGCATTACAAAAAGAACTTTTTTTTGACAGCTCTGTTGAACTAGTGATATGATTAATTACAGGTCAGGAACTCCATCCTATTATAGGACTATTACTGGACTGATGCTGTCATGATGTTCATGACGCTTTGGCATATCTGTGCGACAGAGATAGCAGCACTGTTCCGTAGACTGAAAAATTGTTTATCGATTAAATGCTACGGCCATCTATTCGACCCTATAATTTGATTATGTGGAGATCACTTAATTGAACAGCACGCGAAACCTAATCAGTACGCATTGAATGATGGCTCTCAACAATTTGGGCACCTCGGTAATCAACGCTATGTTAAGAAATATTAATCGGGAGTGCAGTTAACACAGTTAAGCTTTAGAACTTGTTATAATGAGATAGCAAGAAAAATCTATTTGTAACAAAGTATATACGTAGTTAGTGGTTGTTGTCATTACGACGACGAGTTTACATCGGTACAAGGTCACCCTTCAGCCAGCTTTCTTTGGTTTTACTTGAATGAAATTAGGTACTGATCCAGATACAACAATTACGGGTATTCAATTTACTAGAACGAAACGAACCCTAAAAGCCTGAAGCTTTAAAAAGACCGTTTTATAGCTGACTTTTATGCATGTATTATAATTGTTGTCGACTCCTTCGGCTATTTTGTTACCATTAGCCCTAGCGACGCCATTTTAACCGGGGGACATTTTTGGCGTCAGTCGACCACATTTAGCCGTTGAGAAACGGTTTAATTAAAGGCCTTTTCATGACCTAAAATTGACGACATTGTAAAAGATCAGCATATCGCGACGTGATAAACTAATGATTTGTCGTTTCCTATAACAAAAGGTTTGCAAATGAGAAATGGCTTTGTAGAATAGTTTGATTTAATGACTGAAGAGATTATCACAGTGTTACAACCATGCTGCCGCACGGATTGAGTACGCCTTAACGGGAGCCTTTATTATCGTGTAACTCAGTAATAAATTATGTACATTAGAAATATAGTTAAACAAGCAGGGTTAGAACGAATGTATGCAATAGTGTTGCTATTTGCTTTACAGTTACGTTTAACTCCACAAGGTTGTGACCAAGTGCCGTTCAGGCCTTCGTTCTCTTCAGTGTCGATCTTAACTCAAGAGCACCCATGATATGGGATATACGTAGTGCATCTATGGCTTTAAAATAAGAAAGAGAGAAAAAAAAAAAAAAAAAAAGATATTTTCGTGTGAAATTTTTCGCCCCACGTCTAGCCTAACCCCTTAATTTATCAACATGTTTAAACGCGGACCAAATATAATACTATAGTTTTGATGTTACATAGGTTACGTACACACGTTCGGTAACTCATACGGCTTCGACGGGCCATGCAGAACGGTACCCCTTACAAAATATAGATCTATATAGGCGAAAGAAATCGGTTTGTGGTTCAATCTCAACGAAAGGTTATCTATCAGAGTTATTCGTCATCGTAATGGCTGCTCCTAATACTCGCCTTGTTTCTTTCCTGCTGGGTCCCAACTCATAGTAGCAATAGCCGGAGGCTGGTTTGAAAGAAGCGATTGTAGCTATAAACATTGGTCAATGTATAGCAACTGTCAACTTAAAAATTTCATTGAAATTAGTTACGAATTTGAATAGAAGATCGTGTAATACAAGTCGTAGATCAACGCAAAATGAGACCTTCCACCGCTTGTATAGACAGTGCTCATGGTTTAACCGGTAGATTATAGACGTGCACGACGCTGAAATAACTTTCTTTGCGGACAATTAACTAGTAAGTAGCCAATCGTTGTGTGACGGCATCGTAAGTTTAATTACAATTAATAATGATATATACGAAATTTGGATACCACCCACAAATGATCTTTTATTATGTATGTTCATTGATTTTATATGAAATTTGTCTACTTTTCATTATATTAAACCAAAAAAAATACTGATTGAATATAACGCAAGAGAGGGAGCTGTTGGTTACTTCGTCACGTGATCAATCATAATGTTCTGTAACAGTTACATGATGTCAAAATCCCTTTCGCTCATAGTGCCGTGTGCAATAGAAATCGATATAGGAGGCAGTAGTCTACAAAAGGCGTTTGCTCTATATAATATAAACTCTATTATGATTCAGTGTTCTGGATTAATCATGGGAGCCGGTGTTCGGTCTGGATAATGCCTGTGAATGCTGATCCAAAAAATCGCTTTAAGATTATCACAAGCGAATCCAGTGTACTTCGAAGCTGAGCTACTTTTTTAATTGCTTAAAAAAGAAGCTTGCAAATGAACGAAGAGAAGGGAACTTGAAATAAAAAAGTTTTCGCACCCCAGAGGCCGCCAGTGCATTGCGGAAACATATCGAAGTTGGTAAAGATACCAGACAAGAAGGTCCTAAGTAAAAGCGCAGCATGTGACTGGTATAAAAATTTCAAAGACGAAGACTGAAGCGTTGAAGACCAGCGAGGTGGATATCAAACGTCGACAGCCAAAGGATAAGAACACATTGCTGCAACCAAAGAGTATTTTTACGGAAACAAACCTAAAAAGTCTAAGTGCTTTCTCGGTTGAAACCAGCAGTTTACATGTAATGTGTCACAGAATTGTAATTTGAAAACTACAAATGCAGAAACCGAACAAAAATGGGTTCTTTACGAATTGACTTGGGGCGAATTGGAAATGCGTGTGGTCTATTCCATCTGCTATTCGGGGAACTTCAGTCAACAAAAAACCCACCTGGAACATGCGCTCCCTATAGGCGATACATGGTTGAGCCTTTACCAGCGTCTGGAAAAAGACTGTGGCGTTGCCTGTGACAGGAAATGAGGTCGAATAGGGTAGATTGTAAGGTGACGGTAGCATTTGAAATGGGCACCAAGGCTATCTGCTACTCGAGATAGTCGCTGAAAATGAAGCAATGAATGTCTCAAGAGACTTATAGACCATTGGCACGGCAATCAAAAACACGCAGCCCAGTTATTTGATGAGAACGGCATACCTCAGTTACTTTCTGGGTTCGGTAAAGGAGTATTCGCCATTCGCTTCGTTCTGCTTGTTCTTCCGATCTAAGTCCGTCTGGTTACAAAGTCAAAAAAAGGCAACACATCATATTCTACTATCGATTTACTTTGAGAAGCGGTAACTAGAGAAATTACATATGGGAAAGCGAATGATGCGTGTATTGTTGTTCGGAAGCTGTTAGAACGCTAGGACAAGTAGTATGATAATATTAGGGACAAATAATGAAGGGCAGCACTTCTAATGCAGACTAGAAAATTATCGTTTTAGCCCAACTAGTGCAAAAGTTATTCCATTTCAAAGTGAAACAATTCGAGAAACATTATTAGCGTATCAATTTAATATATTATATAGTATAGTATCCGTTTTATTATATAGTATTTGTGACAATCGAAAAGTTAATTGATATCGACTAACATCCTTTGTTTAATTACTGGTGTTCCAGGATACGAGAACGAGGACTGGGGCATTATCAACGCTCCCCTTCTCCCATCCGACGAGCCGCTCGACCTCTCGCCCGAACTCATTGAGGAAACGCTCAACTATTTTAGTGAGTACGATTAGCAGCACGTTCTACATACATGCATACATACCTGCTCACATACAGGCGTACCGAATAGAAACATTTTGGGGCAAAGAAAGCCTAGAAAAACTTATCTACCGAAGAAGTCTATTGCTATTTCCTGTAACGACCTTTGGACAAAAAACGCCTATCATTTTTATGTCTCCATAACGTAGACAGATACAATCAAAGCTAAGCGTAAGTGCTCGCATGTTGTCCATGTTCTATACACTTAATTCTCCCTTAGTTACGTGCTCTTTTCCCCATAGTGAGATAATATCACAGTCTCATTCGTTTATGCACCTAACAGCTAAATATCGGCCCTAGCAAAACTGTCGCGCTATTATATTAAAATTATATGTGAGTAAAACTAGAATCGCAATAGTTAAGATCTATGCGTACGTTCGCATCTGTGATGAGCACACGCTATGAGATAATCAAAGTGGTCCTACTGATGGTTAATGGTAAAATTTTGTTAGTCAGTCTAAAAAGTTGCCCGTCTACCTTTACCGTATCTGCTACGGATTAATGTATAAATAAATAATAGACCTTTCTATATATAGTTGAGTGAAGATATTTGCTGTTCCATAAGATTTGTCCTATTACCTTAAGTTAATATAGTACACTAGTGTTATTGGCGCTGGCGTTAGATTGTAGTATTGACTTTTCAAAGCGCAGTTGTTAACGCACGGTATATGAGCGTCGGCGTAGGGCTATATGATTTGGTTTTAACCAAATCAACTACGTTTGTCTATCGAAGCTGATATTCAAGGAAGAGGCACTTAAGATCGCTCCTTTCTTACGGAACCCGAAAAATGGAACAGTCGCAGAGGGGTTTAGTGTATTTTTAATATGCTAACCGCTGTTACTAGCGCGAAACGCGGTGAGCAGTGTGTTATCCGGTAAAGGATGGGACGATGTCGAGGGCATTATGTAACTATAAAAAAGCCAGATACAGAGATTGGACTTTTTGAAGACGTTTGATACAATCGTCCGCAATGTCAGGGCCATCAACGAGAGTGGGCGATTTGTTAAAGTTAAGTTCTATTTCTACTTTATGTGTTGTTGAATCTGACAGGGTGGTGTTGGTGTCACTCGGGTGCCACTTAGATTTCAGTTGACAGTTCACTTCCTGCGATCTCTTGCTACTTTGGCGACGGCATGTTTAGATAACCATGAACGCTCGTACCATTCCGACATATAATCTATAACATGCAGTGTACTACTAAATAGACCAGCAAAGACCATTTTTAGCCCATATCTCGCTATGTCTATTCAAATTTAACGTTACAAATGTACCGTGAATTGAGCTTCCCTATTCACATAGAATTCACGTTACTATCGTCTCGTTTTTGTTCCCACTTTTGTTGTACATCAACTATTGTGTTGGCAGACATTGTAAATGTACAGAAATTTGCCGAATTTTCTCGAAACCATAAGCTAGCGTTATTTCGATATATACATACAGGTATGTCTTTCGGTGCGTTATCGACTTTCAAGTTTCAATGCTTAATTGCCACCAGACGGAGCACGTCACTTTGTATGATATTTCAATGTACGTTCTATTTACGTAAAATTATCCACTTTACTTCTAACTTCTAAAACTAAATAACAAAAGAAACAATCACCCTCGTATTGTGCATATACAGGAGTAGTTAGTTATATAAGCCTGAAAAGCCTTTGACTGTATTTTGTGGGTGTGCAGTCGAATTCATTGTGGGAACAACAGTGAAAGCAATGTATTCTTCTGTCAGACTCGCTTAAACTTAAGTTGTGAATAAATTTTGGCAGCGGCTTCTAATTTTGTGTTATTGTATAGCGAAGACAAATGGTGGAACGTCAATTAAGTTTACCTAGCAAAAATACATCGAAAGTTAATATTTTATCAAGTACGGATGAAACCATAGCACTATTTCTCAGCACATTTATAAAACGAATCTGAGATAACATATAAAGGTAGAGCGGGCAACTAAGCAGTGCCAAGAAACTGTCAGTCGACGGTTCTTGTAGATGTCCTCCGATGATAGCTCTACCTTTCGGTTACACTAGATCTTCATTATAGAATAATTATATTTCTATTCTTTTAACTTTTCCTGTATAGGTAAGACGTTATAGAAACATATATTGGCAGAAGAAAAAAGCGCACTAACAAGCATTGAGCCGGCCACATCAATGGTTTTTCCCATGTTTGACCTGCATCGTTCAGAACTATAATGCGTAGTTTTAATTTTTCCAAGACTTTTCTGTTGTATGAATGAAATCACACAACAGATTAGCGATGAATGTCCTACGCAATAACAGGCCGTTAGATACGAGGAACGAATTGACCAGAATCAAAGAGTATGTGTCACAATGGAAGCATGCGTATGTGTGCATTAAGACCATCAAACAGACAACTCATATTTGATATGTGCAAAAGTTTATAAAAAAAGTCTTTTTTTTTTTTAGTGATTACGAAAAATGTAATTTTTACACGAAAAATAACGAAATAACGGTGAGCGGAGCGTCGTTTATTCACCCCGGCCCGGTGGTTCGTTCGCTAGGGTAGATGGCTGGGAATTACATAAATCGAAAGTGGTTCGCTGAAGAGCGAAAACTTACATGGGATTGTCTCTATTTTTTTTTGGGCTGTAAATTAACGACGAGAGGATGAAACTATTCAGAAAAGTTCGAGCTGTTATTGTAGTAGTGGTGTGTTTGTATGCATGCTGCCTTATTAAATAGTTGTTCACTTGCTATCAAGGGCATTGTTTTTCTATTTTTACAAATTGTCTACTCATTAAATGTTTCCGGTAACGATCGTATAACTGGCTATTAGCTAACGTTTTTTTATGTCAGTCTTCAAAACCATATCTTTAGTGGCCAGGAGGACTCATTACCATTGGGGGAGTCATCTCTGACTCTCTTAACGGACCAATTAAATGTCAATGTAACCGTCCTGGCAGATTCTGTGGCTTTTCGCAAGTTTCCTGTTTCATAATTTTTTTTTTCTCATCCCCGATGCAAGGATTTGAACCGGAGCTGGTCAGCGTGCTGCTTCTTATTATTGTTCATGGCAGTGGACTGAAAGAAACTTATTAATTAACTGCCAGACTATGACGCCATTTTCGCCCAACTAATGAATGTCCGCAGCGAGTAAATAACTTTTCGAAGTTAGTGGTCTCTGCATAGCGCCTGATTAATATACGTTATATGCCAAATGTTAAAACGAAACATTACGGATAAGCTTAAATTAGTCCCAAAAGCGCAATAAAGGGCAAATTTTTCGTTTTCAGTTGCTTGCAACACATCGTATTCTGAAGCTCGAAGTAGCTCTTACTAGCTTCATAGATACAGATTACGTGCTTTATATGATGCATGAAGAACATTCGCAGACACAATCAGATTTCGGCATAGTAATGAGATGGTCATCGGGAAGTACTTGCGAAAGCTCGCAGTTCAATCGACCGCGACTCTTACCAGCACCATTTATCATCGTTGCCAATTGTATGAAGCTGAAAGCATCATTTGGTGCTTCCCATAGAGGCCCAATGCGACACGTTGAAAAAAGACACTTAACATTTCCAAATGCAAAATAGTTTATCTATCTATTACAACTGGCATTTTCTTTTAGTCTATAGCTATCCTGGCGGTTTCATCATATCGATTATGGCTTTCTCGTTCAGTCAATACGCGGATCCATTCAGTCACCTACCGTGACTCTTCAGAGTACGTGATGGGTGGTCTATGCCGGAGTAAAGACGTCTTACGCGTTGAAGGCACGCTCGTTATGACTGAAACTTGATTTGGACGAAATGTCTCATTTTGACCATGACAAGTTCACCTGTTCACAATATTATCGCTTTGGAGTTGATGCGCTTATGGCGGTCTCCTTTTGCTGACTCATTACTGCTTTTACGACAGTGACGAACGGTTGAACTAGAATAAACAGATAACATATTAAATATGCTCCTCATTGTGCTCGACAAAGTTTTTGAAATAAGTCGCGGCGCGAATGTCTAGAGTGAGAGTTGCCTAAATTTATTTCCCATGCGATGATTGGCCCCTAAGCCACTTAGGAACAAACCTGAAGACCAGCTACCAAGATACAGTGGTGTGTTTCATTTTAAATCTTTAGAAATTAACCAGCGTCTAATGTATATTGTACATTATGTCGTTATCGTCAATGGCGTAGTAGAAATTGGTTAAAGTTGTCCAACGGTGTAATGCCGCTACGATAGCGCTACATAACGTGCCGTTTAGCTTTGCATCTATCATGCTTACTATATATATATATATATATATATATATATATATATATAGTATGGATGTATATATATATATATATATATATATAATACTAATAAGAAGAAATTTTTTCATCGTTTTATTTCACGCTTGTCACATAATAATAGTACTCTTATAATGTACTATGGTTGTTGGTGTTAAAGGCAGCTGCTATCGTTGTAATGGTAATAACGGTTATTGCGGATTATATACAGCATTGCTTCATATTGGATGGAGATATCCTTGAGAATCTCCTGAACGCTCCTGTCATACGTACAGGCTGTTGAATGTTTGCTTGTCGGTAAAAATACTGCTTTTTACACACAGACATAGCATAATAGAAGGAACGTCTCTATATGACTCTGTCATCTGCCAATAGTGGCAACAACAAAAATTTGTTCGTAAAATATTTATGACATAAGAGTATCCTGTCTGACATTCACAGTTGTTCAATCGAGCTTCTACATCACAGTTACAGCTTAGGTTCGGCACCTAAACCTAAAGGTCATTCTAAAAATATCCTTTATCTAGCCCGCAAATCACTTTAAACCAATCAAACGATATTAGTAGGTGTGAACTTGTCAAAGTGTTGCTTAGGTACGCTATATATAACAAACTACAACGGAATAAAGCTGTAAAGCGGCACCATGCCCTAAAAGTGCAGCGCCTTAAGACGCTCGAAAAGTTCAAAGGTACAAAAAGGCGTCAGAAGAGAAGCAACGATTAAGCGATGATGCATATCTGGACGATCCGATTGAGATTAATGTTTTCCTCTCGCCAACCGTCATTAATATCTGTAGCAAAAAACTGGATGTATCTAAGATGGGTTTTCAAGCTGTTTTAAGGAATTCTTGAGGTAGGCCGTAATTCCTACTCCGGACCGTTTGATTTTCTTTATTGAAGTTCTCATCGGATTTTTCAGAAGCTGTATAAAAACTGTCAACAATACATCGATTCCGGCTAAAAGAGTGCTTAGGTGTTTGGTGGGGGCTCGTCCAGCAGGAAAGGCTTAGACATAGCTGATCTTCGCTCAAATTTTGAAAACCGCGTCAGTATGTTGCTTGCCATGACAAGTTTGTTAGTCTATTCTTTCCTCCTGATTTTCGCGTGGTGTCAGGAATAGTAAAGGAGCCCCTTCAAACAACCCGCTAAAATGTTTCCCAATTCCAATACACCGTGCGTATGAGAACAGGTCGTGAATGCAGAATTTTGTCGGCAAACGTCGCTTCGTACCATCATTCAAAGCCACAACGGCAGTGACGTCGACGACGGGAATAGCGATGTTTGTGAGTTGAATTTTTTTGCTTTTAATGGACTGTCCACAATAACACTCTGCTACATTGTAGGACGATTTTAGGTGGGACACTGCATCAAGGCTGCTGCCGCTGCTGCTATATAAGGACGCGTCGAGGCGACTCGCCATCGAAACGGTTTACTGTTTCGTCTTGTGCTGCGTCATCCATCTCCTAAGGAAGGAGTTTAGTCCTTTCCCATCTTGACAACATATTGCGTCCTGATCGGCGATCAGGTCGGCCGGAACGGGCTGAGCCTTCCAAAACAACATGACATTTATAACAACAAAACGTCAACATAACCATCAATGGACGAAAGTGATAAAACGTGCTTTCGCAGCGTTACGTCTTTTTGTATGGACATATTAGGTAATATGTTCTTAGCGTTGTCCGCTTAATAAATTACGACGCAATGTCTGATCGTAACTAGCGCCGGACGTGGGCGTATCATAGCTTCTGTTGCCCAGAGCGGTAGTGTTTTGATTGGCGTTAAATAAAAATTCAAAGTGGAGCTTGAAGTTAGGTGAGGGGAACCGTGAGGTCATGTGGATAGCGTTTCTTTGACGTATGCTTCTATGAGCCACCGCATGTGCTATTCTTCATTGGCCTGTCATCTATACATATGTACACATATATAATGACTTGAAATTTTCGTTAAGTTAAGAATTCCAAGGCTTATTTCAAAATGAATCTTGCTAAAGGTCGCCAGTAACACAATTACTGAAGGCGACAAATGACCTGTTGTATAAATCTTAGGGTTGTGCAAGCTGTTCGGATAAATGTTTCAACAATTTGTTTGACAAGTACTAGCAATGTAATACTATAGTACAATTATACAATTATAATATACAATTATAGTCATTGCTATTTTCAGGGAAATAAAATTATCGTTAACTAGAATCAGGACCAAAAATCCAACCAGTATCAATTATACTTAATGCATATTTACTGTGTTTAGAAGTGTACCCATGAAATCATCCGTTTAGCTCAATCTATTGGCAAAGATGAACTATAACTTACTCAGTTTAATTGTTACCATTCTGATGTTGCTTGCCACAACGATGCAGCCGTTTATCCTAACCTGTTAGTGTTAATTTCTACTGTTAGATCGTATAGTAACGGCGAACGCCGATAGGTGGCAGGTCGGTTGTTTGGCACGCTTCCGCTAATAAACGAATCGATTTTTTTGCCTCATATCACCGACTGCGCTATGTTTCACTTATTAACGCTGACATGCCTTATCGTCGTCGTCGTCGTCGTCGTCATGGTGACGATATTGTGCGAAGGAAAATTGCTTCGATCTTATGTTCCTCTGCAGAAGCTGTTTGAAGAAGAGCTGGAACCGCCTGATTGTGCTTTGGGTCACCTATACAATCATTGACGCCGATCGTAGTTGCGGTTTACTACCGGCGTAGGCGGAAATCCGGAGATCGATCATCTATCGTCGTTAACAGACCCATTACAGCGCTGACGGTGTGGCGCTTTACTTCTTATCTGTTCTCCGTCTTTCTGTCGGCATACCATGTCGTGGCGAGAGGGACCTCGCTATGTTGTTTTTCAAAGAAAAATTCTGGTGTCAGAGTGATTAACAGAACTTTGTTCGTTGTGCAATGTTTCATTGCAACTGCCGCTGCAGTTGGTGGGCAACTTATTATATGATCTGTTTTTCTTCTACAAACAGCGCACAGACGAGCAGTAGACAGTAAGAAAACGGTCGATACACAGCCGAGCATTATCTTTCCATCGAATAACCCCAGTTTCCTCATCATGAACCGAAGCAATCTATTCGAGTTGACTCTTTGTCAAACGATATTCGTCATAGCAATGCGCGTTCGTTTAGCTGCGTCTGCCAGGTGACACGACGACATCAGGGTGGTAGTCGGCGGCGATACTGGCGCAGAACTAGTATCGACGTGCAGCACGTTATCACGTTTCGTTAGCACGATACGATTTAACGCATAACTACATAACGCTGTTTAGTGGCACAAGAATGAAAAATTCCATTAAACAAACAATCAGCCAGTGAACTTATGAAATGTTCGCTGCTATCGTGTACGTTAGTTGAATGGTGTTGGTTCGTTGAAAGCATCAATTACTAATAAGAAAAATCCGACGCAGACAATAATGGCATAATTTCTGTGATGATACAGGTTGTTGACAATTTCCAGTGCTATATTTTTCGTTTGCTTCGTAATAGCTCTCGATGGCCTGCCGAAGACAGGCGACAGTGAAAACCCTATATTGATATTGGAACTTGAGGATTTTCTAGCCCTTTTTTCGCTTCGAAGCAGGCAAAACAAGGCATATGAAACGTGAAAGGTATCACATATAGTAACAATCGCACGTATGTAGGAAATACCGTATTTCCAAATACCTTTTTTTGTATAATGGTCCTCCCCATTGCTGTATTGTGGGAAGGACTCATATGTAAACAAGCAAGGGTTTGCTTGCTGTGAAGTGAAGATAGCTGTAGGTAAACCGGCATAGAAATAATAGCGATAAATTGTCATAAAGAATAACTGATTCCTACGACAAGTACCCAACGACGACCATTGTCGAAACGATAACATCAATAAAAATAAAAATTCAATTGTGTTGTTCGCGCCGACGCAGAACCCGTCGTCAGATCGGACAAAAACAACTCCCAAAGTAGCGCCCGGGACACCGACAATAGGAACGATTAAAAAATCACATTAGACGTAAAGATAGAATAACAGAAGATGCCTTACGAGGCGGGTAGGGTAGGGGGTAGAAGTGAAAGTCGTAAAATTACCGCTTTATTGACCAAATTTCTTCGTTTTAATCCTATAATGACCTACCCAAGGGGAACTTATCATCACCCGCTTCGTTCTAATCATAAGATAGCACGTAGCTTATTAGACGAATGGCTATTGTCGCTTTTTGCGGATGCCGTCGCCGATAGAAAATGTACTGCACGTACGAACGAATAGTATGTTTACATAAGGGTGTGCTATCATGATCTTGAAGTTTCGATAGAGCCCTTTACTAGCTTTCAATTATACCTTTCAGAGAACTGGAAGATGAAACTTCAATGTTCAAAGATTTCTTATTACCTTTAATAACGCTTTTTTAACAGACTGTGCTGTAGGTATATGTGTTTCATCGTGCTATATGGGCCAAATAATAAAGTGACCTCAACACCAATTTTCAGTCATTTTTTGATGACCTTGCCACGTTTTGAATAACGTTCCGTTTCGAGGTATTTTATGTTAAGGTTTACGTTATTAAGCGTTGCTATTGACAGCGGATCCGCTAAGGTTGAAACCAAGCAGATGGTGACTTTGGTCCAACAATTCAACTTACCAGAATATTACGGACACAATAACTAATTGGGCGGGTGGGCGTTCCAGTGTTTGATGCGGCAATGTGACAGGTGTGAGAAGAGAACGCGTACGTTTGTGATGCAATGTTCTATAACTATGTAAAGGCACGTGTAACCTGGAACTTAGAACGTCGTACAAGAACGTTTACTCAGACGGCAGCGTATCGCATATGATTACACTTTAGCTGATGGCGAGCAAGCTTGCTTGTTACGGTGGCTGTATAGTTTAGGCGGACGAGTTCTTGACAAAAAAATGCAACGTGATAAGACGCCGTACTACATAAGCAGCCACAGATCGTTTATGCGCAAACGAAAAGACGTTTGCGAAATGAGGACCTTTGTCTAACTTCAATTGAATACGATTGAAGAAGAAAAGTGGACGATTTGCAAATGGAAGTCAAAGTATCGTCCGTTAAGTTATCGTAAAGTCGCTAGTTTTATTGGGATCAGTGCTCTAACAGTAACCGTGTACTTCTGCTAACGATTTAAACGTTCACCTGCATATCCGATTTTTTCTTTATTTCTCCCCTTTTATTACGAACGAGCTCATATATATTATAATCTCTAACGAATGCCAACGTTTTAGACTTTGCCTTAAATAAACACATTGGGTTCCACCAATAAATACCAACGTTGAGCATTGCCTTCTATTTCTGTCGTGCCCTAAACAACCCTTTATCGTTACCCCCTAATAAAGTCATGGCCCACGGTTCAATACAAATTAGCTTTCACCCATAATTAAGCCGAAAATAGATGTTTTATTGAGTGACACTTGGTTGTTGTTGTTGATGTCGACAATCATTTCTCGCGTATGGTAGTGAGATAGTCAAAAGGACGTACAAATTCCCGGTGTTTGTTACCGGAGTCTGTTAAATGATAGTTATCTTTGCAATAGCCGACAGTACAAGTATTAGTTCAAGAATAAATTACCATTGCCATTATGGGCACTGTGATTTGTTCTGTTAGGGCGTTCTCCCTTCTTATAGAGGCAGGCTCAATGCTGCACATCGTTGCTTGTCAAATGAACAAATCAAACCAACGATTAATATCATTTTTTCTATTCTTTATTAATCTACATATTGTTTATATCTTAGTTTGCTCCATCGTCCTAAGGTGCGTTTGTTATTGTGGTCGCTGCGAATATTTACCTACGCGGCCGTGAGCCTGGGGGCGGTTTCAGCGGCAATAAACCGTTCAGGGGCAACTCCCGCATATTCAATAACGTATCTCGTTCGCTTACATTACCATTGTAAATAGTACAATCGCGTTCAGTTGTGGCTCACAACACTTCTTGAAAAGGAGCCGCTTTTGCTGGCATTATCACCATTATCGCACTATTGGCAAAATGTTTTTCCTCCTTTTTTCTTCACACAGATCTGCATGGGCAAGCGACGGCTAACACTAATCCCATGTATATATGTGTGTACGGCTTCTGCATTTATGTGCGCCCAGATAGTTTTGATGATTTTCGGGTGCGATCAGGCCTCTACCACATGACAATTTTGTCCTGTCTCATTTTGGCGCATTGTTGAAGATTTGCAGTTTTTTTTTTTTTTTTTTTCAATATTGCAGTTATGATAAAACGGCAAAAGCGGTGTCTCGATTAGTATATACTGCCTAAATTAGGAGCCGCACGAATTGTAGAAGTCCTTTTTTAGGTTCAGATTATGCAGCATTCCGCTCGACGATACGCCTCTGGGTGCGCGTACCAACTTGCCAATGAGATGTCCGATGCAGCACCTGCTGCGTCTACCTTGACATCGTGATAGATTTCATATTTATTGCACTGTTGCTTGCGCTGCGGCGAAATCGTGTGAATGACGAGTAACGCTTTCGTATGCGTGAGAACTTCTCACGTTTGGTTATCCTGTTTCCTTTTCAAGTATCACTTTGAATACAACGAACGAAGTCCGTCTTCGTTCGATATGGCACTCACGCATATACACACATTAGATATCAATTCATACTAAATCAAGAAACACTTTTTATAGCATATTTACGAAACGATTCTTGTCGCATCTGACGGTGAAAACTGTAATGCACGATAATATCTGTAGCAGTAAATTCAAAAGCTGCCGCTTAATTCCATAGGATTCCTTTTCCTAGAGCTTCTAATGCTTAACTTGCTGTGACTTGAGACGTCTCTTCAAATGAGGTGCGCAATTCTAGGACTTGAGAATCTTCGAATTAGTGCAGAATCTCCTTTAACGAGGTATTCTTACTTCATCCAGAATGGCGAAGCTGCCTCTTAAATAGACATAAAAAGATCTTAAACTCAATTAATGACTTAGATCCCGTGAGAATCTACACTGATCAGTATGACGATGCAAGTAGCATCGTAGCCAAGCACAAGGACTACACTAAGGCCCATTGTAAAATTTATTCTATCGACAGCGATGTCCCGGGTTAAATAACGCCCCGTAATAACCGGTAATTACTTCAATGTACGTCTTTTCTAACTTGTGCACTTCTTCTTTGATTGGAATATAGAGAAGGTGGTTCGTAGAACATCAGAGAAGACCTAGATTTTTCGTCGATGCAGTCGTGTATACTAAGGTCTAGGAGTTCGTTATGGCTGCCGTCTTGTAATCTCTTTTATGCCAAGCTAGTCTTCCAATTGATGGAGGTCCCACGAACGATTCTGTATCGATCTGTAATCTATACAACGACGCATTTGTATAGGAGGCTTCATTGATTTTCGAAAATTGATCAACCTTTTCCGGTGTGCGGAGTTAGTTCATTGTCAGTCAAATTGCTCTGTTCCCGTCGAAAATCGCAACTGGGTATTTGAAAAATAGAAGTCGGCCATAATTGAACGCCACTGCCGCTGAAGCTGAGTTTCCATATGTGGTGTCGCTATTAATACTAAGCCGTTTCGAATAATGTATAGACGCAGCTGACTACGATATAGGGGCCAAGCATATATACGATATATATATTATCCACACATTTAACCGGGGACGCAGATGAAAGACATTGGTTTCTTGTGGAAAGCAGTATCGCCAATTCGTTGAAGATTACCTCAATATTGGCATAAAGGCTATTCTGTTTAGATGTTCAGTTAGCCCGTCCGTGTTCGATGTTGGAAACGAGAATAAGGTACTTCTTCAGATAAAAATCATCTGCATAGTAAGGCAGTAGTTAGCAACTAAGGTGAAAACGAACTCTGTTTCCACAAAGCTGGACGTCCCCAGTCGTTAGGTGAGGTCCTGTTCACTCACCTTCTAACTTCTTCCATTATAAAGGTAAAATTCAACGCTGAGCTCTACAATCTGCATTTCCAGTGGGTCAACACTAGATGCACTAACGCCTCATTGTAGGCGCACATGTCCTCGTCGATCTACAACACAATAGACCGACCATGTAGCTGGCCAAGCGCAGGGCACAAGATGCCAATAATATAACAAAGCCAATTGCAATTGTCCTCGGCTAAGGCCACGCATCATAGCGCAACGTTAATGAGTGCGTATCATAGACCTGGTTGTAGAAGTCGATCCGCTCTACACCGGGTTTTCCTACACTATATGTTAGTAGTTCTGGGACCTTCTGTACTATTCTTTTATTATTGAGTACTTCGCGCCATATGTAGACTATAGGTCTACATTTATCGCTATTCTAATGTTTAATCCACTAAGAGGCAGCCCATATGTAAATCAGCGTTCAATGACGGTCATACTCGAGCTTGAGTCGTGCTTGAGCGTCGTTAGAGATAACTTCAGTACGCTGTAATCACTAAACTGCATCGTTATCCGATTACTTAGATCTAGATTGGAACAGCTCTAACAGATTGGAACGACAGCAATGTTAGAAGAGTTTATATAGACATAGGTCAATGCTCCCCTTTACGCCCCATTGTACTAGGAGATGGAACAACTGGCTTCGCCGAACCATCCACTCTTCTGGCTGTTCATTTGATCTTTGTTTATTGGTGAATTTGGTCACTAGCTGTCAACTACCTTCCATTGGTTAGTTGGGACCAGGTGACTTCGTATTCCATCCGCCGTCATACGTCTCTATACATAAGGCTAAAGTAGTATCTCTTTGTTAACGCAGCGATCTGACTCGAGGTTACTATACATTGTAGTACAGCCAGATGATGCACGTCCTGCCTATGCTTGTACATGACTGTTCTTAGAAAAAAAGAATAACTCGTCGGTATTCTGTTGACGCCACCGCGTGGCATGACGGCTTAACTGTGCTTTGTTTGGTTCATATCGGCATTTTCCTACGGAAAACCTATGCATTGATGGGTAGGCAAGCGCTTGATGACGGTGTGCATATATCTATAAGTTGACGGCGTTCGAAATCCGTAAAGGAAAAGTTCTGCTAAAGTTATCTTCAAAGACAAAAGAACGGGTAACTGATGTGCGGGCCCATTTCGAAGGGACGCGTCATCGAGTGGCAGTTAACGGTTCGTCGTTTTGATGCAGTTGATACTACGAGGATATGAAAACGATAATAAAGCAACAGTTTTCAACCGGCGTAGGTAGTGCGGAAGAGAGAACTAGCTAGAGTCGCAATTTGTTACATAGGTGTTCTCCGTATACGGGGGGTGTGTGTGTGTGTGTGTGTGTGTGTATGTGTGTGTGTGTATGTGTGTGTGCCCGTGCGTTTTCTTTGAGTTCGACTATATGAACAACTTCATTAACTAACAATGGAACTGAACGTGTCTCCCAGAGAATCTCAAGAATGGCCTATTTGTTATCGATTAAACAAACTGTCATTTCCTGGTACGATAATCGTTGCGGTTGCCGCTTACTACGTAGCGGCCAGCGTAGCTTGCTAGTTCTTTAAAGAACACAATAGCTAGCCATGTTCGACTTTTACCGCCCGACTGTGAGCGTAGACGACTGCCTTCTTACGAATGGTTTTTCTAACAACTTATCGCCGACGCTGTTGTATTTGCTATCAGTTATTTCATGCAAGTGTAACTAATCATAAACTAGATACGACAGAATAGCCGGACGCTCTAACAACACAAAACAAACGAAGAGTGGCAATACGATTGAATGAGGTAATGACTGCTGATGTAGCTAGCTGACAATATAAATCGATGGGCATGTAGCTCTTAGCTAGTCATCTTTATAGCTTACAAAAGCTCAAGTAATCGCCATCGTTGAGCTCCGTGCGCCCGGCCAGCCACCGTCTGCCAGCTTAGACAGTGTTCTGCCTATAATGCGGTGCTTTCTGTGATACCATACAAACGAATCACTTTATAACATCTGCATCTGTTCGATGAAGTCATCGTTTATTTGGACGAGGGGTAACAAATACATTGGCTAGCAACACTAAGAGTGTCATTGGCTTGAATTCACGAAGAGTGAGATGGCGTTTGATCGTAATCGCTATAATGACACGACCCAATCGATAACAGCTGCCACTGAGTACCAAGCTGCATCGTAACACAGGACACTGCCCAATCGTATCTCGACTCGGACGTCCTTAACTGACGTGGTACACAATCTTCTGATCTAGATCACACCCATCGACGGCCATATCAGTGCATGATGAGCTAGCTACGGCTGCCGACGCATGTATTTATACTACACAGAGCTGAAGCTGTCTTGGTACAGACAAAGATCGGCCTTTGCACATTAAGTCTAGTTTCGAAAGCAACGCATTGCCACTCACACAAAGGACATTGTCATGCCGTTCACATGATGTATAAGCGTTTCGGCTACGATTACGATCATTGTCTTGCCTCATTATAACTAGAGTAATCACGAACGAAACAGCACGATTGCAGAAGGGTCCTCGTGTCGTGCAGTTACGCGTCGAGTAAGAGTTGAACCAACATGCCTGCAACCGCACGGGACGAGAGCTTTGTTAATTGTCTGCACGTAGGCGCACGTACCAGCTTTAACGATAGTGTAGCAGTCTCTAGCTGAAACCTAACTTCGACATAATATCTTAAAATGGCAGCTAATGTTCGTATTGTATTATGTCGATTTAACTGCTATATATACACGTGTCATCAATAGATCGATGGCATTACGCTATGACAATATTATCCTGTCAAACAAGGCCAAAACTGTCTCTCTATTTTCCGCTAGTTTTACGATCTCTGCTCATCGGCCGAACGATGAGAAGGTGATTTGCATGAACGGTTTCTGCTGTTCCGTAAAGCAGTCACCCACCTATCTATGCATGTCCGGTTATGTAAGTCGCAGTCTTTTCAATTGTGATGATATTCCGGTGGCTCATAGTGATTTTCGTGCAGCTAAGACAAAAGATCACAACGAGCCGAAGATGGCATGATACGGAATAGATGGCTGACTGTTCGTAATCACCGTCCTGACGGCATATAACGGAGCTGTCAGCGCACTAAGCTGGATAGGTGTGGCATATGGTAAGTTCGCGCTTTAGCTATATATGTACAAGGCTGTCGTTTTCACCGTTAATTTAGCCGTCAATTTTCGACGCATCAGTGATCAATCGGTAGTTTAATGGTTCTGTTTTCCTTATCCTTCACTTTAGTGTAGACATATTTGACAAAATGACTTTCCGCGCATCGTCACTACGATTGCCAACGATACCCCGGCTGCGAAGTCGGTGAACATTGAAAAGCGACTTACAGAGGCAACGTGGCCATTGCGATGAGCGCTTCGTCCTACTAAGTTTCTATGAATAGGTGCATTTCATTTCGTTTGTATGAGTGTGAGGTTGGCAATGAAGGTAGCAGCCCTATTCATCTGGCTGCGAAAAACCTAATTATGCTAATCTCCTGTTTCTATAAACTCTGTCCTTCTGCTCCCGCTGTAACAATAGACTGGTGGCAATTGGCAACGTGTCAAAGACGACGGACACTGTGCCGCCAATGTTGACGGGACCGATGGCAGACGCCTTTAGTTCTTCTGCCGGAAGACATGATTAGTCAAACAGGCAGTTAACGACGTTTTTTGTTTATTTCTGTCTTTACAATGATTGTTTTTCTGTCTCGAATTTCTTTTTGTGAAGGGGCCATAGACAGAATAAATCGTAGCCTCAACGAATTATAATAGCTAATAATAAAGATGGCACAAGTGGTCGAATATATTATCCGTAAGTTTCGTTACCAGGAGAGGGCGTCAGATACGGGTAGACGCTGTAAACAACGAGCCGGAATCAGTTAACTTTACGGAGGCAATAAAAGTTAGTGGTGACGGTAGCGAACTGAGGAGTGAGTGATTTTTTTGTCATCAAATTTGTGCCCACCTTTGTAGATCGACTGCAGGAGTTGCTAGCAAGGTGCTGAAACAACGCGTTTTGGGAACGTTAACGTAGTTAGCTATATTTTCGTGCATCGCCTAAGTAAGTATGGTATATGAGCTGCATTATTCCATCCAAAGTAAAATACTGGAAATACTTAATGTACCATAATCACAACGATGGTTCATAAGAAGCCCGAACATTTTTAGTACGGCAATCAATATATTAGCTGCAAGTTAAATGTGGATATTCAAGTTCTGTATGCTCGATCACCTCACCGTGGAAAGATCAAAGACGATAGGTCATTTAACATTCGTCGTTTTTACCGCATTCAGTAAGTTAATCCCATTCGATTTTTCAAGCAAGTTCGGGATCCCTAGAGAAATAGAAATAGAATCGTACTTTTCATACGATCTCGTGCTGTGTGTGAAGCCTATACATATCGTACAGTTACGTTCCCCTAGCTTATGAAAGGAAAGAAATTCGTTGAAAAAGGGCACGATGCTTTGAGAGTTGACAAGAATGAAGAACAACGAACCCACTTTGACACCCATCAGATAGCGATTTGATTACGAATTATAGTGCGCGGCTCGCATATACCATAGACGGCACTACAAGTAAATAAATAGATCTATCAACAAGCCGTCCCCTATTACCCCTTCATTTGGACTGCAACAGTCGAAATCGCCCCTGGTGCAACTATGATATATTTACTTCATGTTTCGCTTGCCTGCCGGACAGTAAAGGAACAGCCATTTAACCCCCGTTTGGGGCGTGAGTCTGTGTGGCGTTCATTTAGGTGGCTGTGTTTTGGGCTACGCAGACTTCCGAGAGCCTATTGCGGGCCATATAACTTTGGTCAAATACCGAAGCTTTTCGCATTAATTGTTGTTGTTTAGGATAGTCTTCTGCCGAAAACGTTTGCGCAAAAAAAATAATATATCACATACATACGCACACATGTAGTAGAATTGATTGTAACATATTTGTCAACGTAACCTATCTGTCGGTAAATACTTTTTCTATATATATATATATATATATATATAGAAAAACTTCTTAGCAATTTTTTGTTGAGAGCTGTATCCAGCCGACCAGGTTACTACATTGTGCGAAAAAAAAAGTATAAATGCCTTACTAGTCATATGAGGTTAGTCGCTGGATTTGAAAGAATCTAATTAGCAAATATAATAAGTAAATTCACAACGATTAAAAAATGAGTGTGTAAAAAAAAATTCAATTGTACGCTAATAGCTAAGGGTGAGAACTTCATTGTATTAAAACATAGATAGCTTCTTCTCCCTTTTAGAACAACTCTGAATATTATGACATTCTGTACTAAAAATTCCTAATTAAAATCGTAGTTGGAAGAAACTTGTACCCTGCCTTTAAGTTTTAAGATTTCTAGAAGCTGCTTCTCTATCGATAATAGCCGATGATTTAATGTATGGGAACAGTCAATGAGTGATCGTAGTAAAATTATGTTATATTCAAAAGGAAGATACGTACGTGTTTTTCATCGTCTAAACACGATAGTATATTTAATTCAACCAAGAAGTTATTGAGTTAAGCGCTGATCGCATGTCAGACACAAACCCGGTCTGATTTGAAGCGGTGCAGGGTTCGTGTGTTGATCTTTCTATAGTTCAAAAAGCTGATGCGAAAACGACCGTTTTAACATACAAACCGAGCTCTGCTGTTAGTAACACAGATGCACGTAAAAACGCTAGCAACGGCTGAACTTAATCAACTTCTTGCGGCTTTATGATACAGCTCGATTGCATCTGTCACTGAACTTCCTAAGCTAAAACAATAACTAATTTACTGTAAGGTTTTGTCAAGTTAAACTATGTAACTTCTGCAAATAGTTACCTTGAAAGTGAAAGTGTCTTTTCTCATTACATATATATATATATATATATATATATATATATATAAACGATAGTGTTTATTTTAATACAACACACTGATATAAAAACAATAATAGTTATGATATTAATAGGAGAACCAGGCAAATTGAAGTTGAAACAGTTATCAATGCGGTGGCGCAAAGCTTATTTCAATGACAGTTCTTTGCTTTTTCCATTACCTTAACAATCATGACCGAATGACGACGTAGGTAAACGTTGACGCCGTATACTCATGTGATGATGCTATGTCATACCAGAGCGTTCTAAAGCGATTAAAGTTATGTTTTAGCAATTTTAGCAAGATGAAAAATACAAACGACAAGATGAATAGTTGAACTTAAATCCTAGAATAGATCTAGAGCAAACTTCTCGCTCGTTACTGCACCGTTACCGCGTGAAGACTTGCGACCGCTAGATAACTAGCCGATTCCAATATTAGTGGCGGATATCTTTCGAAGGGTTTTGTGCACAATTTTGCAGGACGTACACAGTCTGTGTACGACGTAACTAATGATAAAATAATTGAAAGCACAGCAAGGGTTATAGGTTGACCACACAGCCAGTAATAAACACTAGCCCTCTCGCTTGTTTGTCATGAAGTGCTTGTTATCTTTCAACTGGGGTATTTTGGTCATCGCAATTAGCCCAACGTATCGTCAGGTTAGTGTTGCTGACTCATTGATAGGCAAAAGTTCTTCTGTTATTAAAAGGCGCACGTTTGGCTTTACGGCACAAAGCTCATTTTCATGGCTTTTACTGTTGTTTTTGTTGTTGCCGTTTCTGCTATTAGAATTGCGAAACGTATGCTCTTTTTCGCTGCTGTTACCTTCATTAACAGAAACGCAAAAAAATGTTTTGACCTTTGCGGATAGACCTCTTCCCCTTCATTTTTTTTTTGTTGTGATCGTGGCGCTAGTGAAACGGGGACGGGAGAAGTATTAGTCGTCGCTGCTGCTGTTATTACAATACTATTATTGTTATTTAAACGTTTACTGACACTGTGACTGTGATGATGATGATTACTATAGTTATTACGATTATTATTATTAACTGTTGCAAAAAGCGTGGGGAAAAGGCGAGAAAAGAATTTTTCTTTGTTAGAAACTTACGTTAGACGCCACGAACCAGAAATAAACATGTAGGCACATTAACGTAAAGTGGGCAACAACCCCATTTGCTCCCCAGCTGCCCTTCTCGTCAAGGGCCATACAGCTAACTGCTGCTGAGACATCACATCGCAGCATCTGCGTCAGGCCGACCGCTGCGCTATGTCAGCGAGGTTCGGATGCTGATTCAGTCAAGTGAACTGTGTCTAGCTCTGAATAAGACGAATAAGAACCTTATGTAATGTTTGCTCTCGTGCGACGTCTGTGCCTCCGTCACGTCGAGTCACGCCGATCCCGGCCAATTCGACGTGCGGCTATTGCTGTGCTATCTATAACTTCTTAGGCCGCACTTGTCCTTTTGCTGTATCGAAAATACCAAAGGCCGCCGAAAGGAGCAAATGAGGGCAAGCAAGAAAGATGATTTCAAACAACTGTAATTACCTAAGTTTAAAAACAGGTAGAAGGACATGTTTTAAGAGGAAGATATGTTTACATGCTATCCTTAAATCAAAGGGCAAAACAATAACTTCTTAGGTAGCAACGATTTGCTCAATCGACTCCTTATTCGCGGCCATAGAATTCGATAAAGGTCGCGTTTTTTTGTGTCTATTCTATAGATGCTCTTGGTATCGCCTAATACATTACAAATAACTGTGAGTTTTAACAATTGTCTGCTTGTTTTACTTGCTCCCAAACCCGAACGCTGCCAGTTGATCAAGCTGATAGTAGTAACTAATCGAAATAGAGACATGCGCTTACATTTATTATATGCGCCGATTTGCTATTAAGATATTCAAATTCTCCACATCCGAGTTCTAACTGAGTTTTGTCGTCGTGCTTGTCGATCAAGTTGTTTTTGTTTTTTTGTTGATTTGAACAGCGTTAGTAAAAGCTCGAACGAGGCCTACGTGCCTGCCTGTCTCTTTGTCTGATCATGGTGTCGACATTTTTCCGGCGTGAGAAAGGTGGAAAGTTTTATCCCATATCGAGTATCCTCATATCGGTTGTTTGGCCTATGGGTGTAAAGATTTGTGTCGTTACGCGCCACGTTGGTGCGGTTGTTTGCCATTTTTATCTGATTATGTTAATTGTTTTACTCACTGTTATGCTGACAAGGGATCCTGTTCTTATTTACGTGCATGTATCTGTGCGTGGCAGCAACTGTGACACTCGCAGCTAATGTTGCATAAAAACATCGTTAACTTTGCTTAGTTTCAATAAATTTATGAGGATCGCTGTCATTTCTTTCTTTATATCAGCTTAAATCTGTCCCTTCGTTCGGCCTTTCCTTTCTGTAGTAAATAGTAGATGCTCGGAATATGGCCAAGCATTAGCTAATTTTTTTTTCTGTCATGGGTAGCCATCAATCTTCGCGTTTAACGTAGTCTACTCGTAGCATCTCAATCTTTTGCGACAGTATAAAGACAAACAAGCTTTCTCTTGTCTATTGGTCATCAGTCGCTTTCGCGTCTGCTGACGAACTCGACATCTGGTCAAGTTGTCACCAGAGCGCAGAAACCCTATTTACTATTATTGTATTAATGTTCTACCAGAGGATGAAGACAGGGAAGAATAGGTATGAATATATATATATATATATATGCACACATGTTGATGTCTTCATTCAATCGATGCGCCGATTCTTTTGTGTTCTTTGTGAAGTTTCCTCTGAGGAACATCGTGTTAACCGATCGATTTTAGTTGTGGTTCCTAATCACCCCGGCACTTGTGGCAACGATATAGAATCTAGGGCCCGTGCGCATGCTCACCACTTTTCCCTAGAAAATTCGCGCCGACCGATACCTAAGACCACGCCAAGGCACCCCAAGTAAGCCCATCCACTCAAAGTGGTTACGAACGGTTACGTCCTATGCGGAAAGAAGAAAACTAACGACGATATGATCATATTGTTCCACTGCTACGGGAAACGTTCAGCTATACATAAGCGTGCTTCTGTGATTGATACGTAAATTAGGAAGGAGGATCTGGCTGATGAAGCAGATGAAAGCAAAATATGGAAGGTCAACATTAACAACGAGTTGATGAAGTGATTGAACTGGGAAGCCATCTCAATTACTTTGAGTTAACTGTCATAGTAATGATAACAATGAAAACAAATGGAAGACTACATTAAATGATAAAAGGTAAAAGTGTAGTTTACTTCTTGTTTCCTCTATACCCGATAGAATGGATTTTTAAAGATTGATATTTAATTGGCAAAACTACGAGATGCCAAACGTTGAGTTCTAATTGGAGCGTGATTCGATATTGTTAGGTGAGACGTATTTGACAGGCTGAAGAGCGGATACGTGGATATCATTCCATTCAATAAACTTGCCCTTGAATACATCCACAGATTGCTTTCTCAGCTCTTTATAGCTTACCCGTAATAGGTAATAGGGTGTCAGTGCTTCCCCATGCTTAGCATATTAGTACTACGCCTGCAGGCGTACTTCATTTAGCTAGATTGGAACTTCTTCCATATGTTCACTTTTTTGTGAATTTCCTCAGCTGGAGCAACGAGCGATTGTCTCGCTACGGTTCCTGTGTTTACCTACTATTAACTAAAGGTGGTAAGTATGTAGTGAGTTATAATAGAGTCGTCTCGATCATCAGCATGGTTACCCACTGTCGGGTTTGTTAATTTTTAGTTGATCATAAAAAGGGGCAGCATGGTATTATATTAAACATCTTCATAATAAACGATAGCGTTGAAGGTGACGATAGATGTAATTAAGAATGCGATTTTACAAAAATATGTTGAGGAAAAAATGTTAAAAAAACGACAACTAGTTAAAGTTAGGAAGGTATACGTCCGCAGTTAGATGGATTGGGCATCTGTTTATTTTTACCGGAAGCAACTTGGCATGGGCGAAGATGTACTAACGGCAATTATGGCGGCTGCCTCGCATTTCTCTATATGTGAAGGATTGCTAGGTAATGATGGCGCCGAATAAATCTTCAATTATATCGAAGAGCTCGACCAGTGACAAAATCCGTATTAGATAGAGTGGCATGAATTTACGGAAGGGCTCCACGTAGATATTCGCGGATGTAACGACGGATGAAGTAGCTTCGATAAAAGTTAAGTTTGGGCAAAGTCGGTAGTGTTAAAGGTTTTTGGCTGATTGTACCATAACAGAAGTATTCTAATGGCCCTATTCCGCTTGGGTAGATTCATTCGATGCGTGAATCAGCTTCTGCAAGACGTGAAAGTTGATATGGATATGTATAGGCTGTAATAACTAATACCTCAGTGAAATTCCTTTATTTTTGCAAACAATATCCGTATTTAGTAAGTACGTGCTAAAATCGATTGAATTATAAATGTTTAAGAGAAAAATCAACTTTGGTCTCAGTAGGATCAAAGAAAGGTACGATAAAAAAAATCGATATGCACCACTTTTTAGCAGTACGCGAATCGGTCCTTATCGTTAGCCCGCTCGTCGTTTGCTGGCCTATCGTTAAAAACAAAGAAGCTTCATGTATTCGATGTCATACCCCCATCTCGCAAGTGTCTTCATCGATGGTGCAGTCGACTAAAACAAGACAACTTCAACTTGCTTCGCTTCCCCTATAGCCGATCTGTATACTATAACGTAAATAATCGACGTTTACATCAATCGATTAAGCAGATACCAGTTGTCTACGCCACAATTCCCGTTTGCTTTTCCCTTGAAAATACTATCTAGCACAGGCGCGACGTTACTTCTCTGTTCCATAACGCGTCTCGTAGCAGCAGCAGCAGCAGCACCAACGGCATCGTACGGTATCTATTGGCCATGTTGGTGTGACGAGAACTCCTGATGCGTCACGCCGTTCGTAAATATCATAGCACAATTTACTAGATCAAAACGATGGTGACCTTGAGAGTTGTTTAATTACAGCAAGTTCGTTAATAATGAGGTGCAATCGGTAAGCAAGCGAACCGAGGCACTGGTGAAAACCTTGTGAGAGGAGCATATCGCGGCAGGGAGAGCAGTGATAAAATGAGATATTAATACCATGACTCATTGAATAGACAAGTGACAAGAGGAAAATAGAAAACAAAAGACTATCGTGGCCGCGTATTTTAAAATGATCATGATAACGACTGAGACGCGTTTCTGGCCGATCCACTATCGCTACATTGCCGCAATGCCGATTCTAGTTAAGATATAATTGAAAATCACGCACTGTGATAATATAATAATTATAGTGATAATGGTAAGAAGTATTGTGGTAGATAACTGGTACGAAGAGAGGTCACAACTGGGATGTGAGTACTTCTGAACGTCTTGTGTCCTACCTGCGTTCCTTGATCATCTCTTTCCGATGTTATTATTATCAATAACAGGAATTTGCCTCGAACCTACCGCAGGCAGCCGTATCCTCTGTCGTAGCTTCTCAAAATAATACATCCAAGTTGGGTAGAAGCAGGTCAGGTATATCAGCCTATTTTGATCAATCGCGTTCGGCAAACTTACTCGGCGACACAAACTAAACAAATCCTACTGGGTCTAGGACAATTTTAACTAGCAGCCAACCTTTTTCAGCTGATCGAGCGACACTTGACTTTACAGTAGCCATTAATTTATCTGTCCTCCGGCATTGTCCGATGTCATTTGACGTCCATTTGTATTAGCAGAATATATACTCACTAATTTAGTGGCTTACTTATGTCTGCTAAAAAACGAAAGCATCAGTAACTACGGCAGACATTGATGCGACCGAACGAATAAGATCTTTTTCGAAGCTATGGCATGACCAAGTATTCCACACAAGCACGATGCGTCTGTTTGTATAGCATCGAAGTGTAGAGCATTTTATATATATATATATATATATATATATATATATTATCTTCACCATGATTCTAGGCATATTTAGTCGCCGTCGCACAGGCAGCACGTGTCCTCACACAAATAGGCCTATTCGTTTTCTCGATTCATATCTCTCCAGTATTAATTGTTTTGCTAATGTCCGTCTATGATCTATCTGTTCGGTATAGCTGGTGAGAATTTGTTGAAAACCGCTGAACGAGTTATACGTGGCTGTACACGACAGCCGTATGAAGACAATGCGTTCTAGTTATCGCGTTGAATCCTGTGTTGGTAAGCAGGACGTTCCTCTTTTCGGTGAGACAAGAAAGAGGTCGACGAGATTGCCTAATTGATGAAGGCTCTATTAAGGCCGAACATTTATAAGATTTTCGAAGCTACGTCTGTCAAACAGAACTTTCACAGTTAAAAAGTGTGTGAGATTGGAAAGTAGATGGCTCTACAATTGAAACCATATAATTATTGTTAAACAACAGCACGTTATTATGTAATAACAGTATCTGCATGTATGTCTACTCTCGTTAGAGGTTAATGTCGCACCCTTGATTGAATTTTCGATCCTCCCGTCATGCTGATTAAATACCGGCAGCAAGATCACGTATCGGGGACACCGTATAGTGTCCCCGTCTTCGTATAAAGACCTGACCTTTGCTGAATTATCCTCGCACTAGCTTCAGAGTTGATTTTTTTTTATCAACCAACAGTATTAATAGTTCATTAGCGTAGAACTCGTAAAATCATTTTTATTCATTATTGACGTCTCGCAAGATCTGTTTCGATTAGTGCGTGACTCGCGGCTGCTGTTGCACGAAAAAAGAACCTTTTTTCGTAACTCTCCAACTTACTGATTCAGGTGTTACCTCCGTTGACAAATACTACAAAAAATAGCTCGTCTGCCCGGTGTACCGAGTGACCAGCTCTTTTACCTATAGCATTATTTAAAATACGATGTAGTAGAACAGCAGCTCATCTCCAAGCAGCAACGATAAATTGTAAGTGGCAGGGGGCTCGTCCAAGGAGCGCCATTTGATGTTGTCTCTTAATGTTTTTTACCGCAAATTGGCCGGGAATCACAAGAAATTCTCAACTTGATCTAATACATACGTACGTCCGTAAAATATGCATTTGAAGCGGTGTTCGACCCAAATGGGATTGCGGCACAGTGGGCAAATCTCGATGTGTGCAGTGCTGCCATCGGTGGGGCAAACTGTGTTCCGAGTGCCACAAACACAACAACAAGCACACTGTGTCATTGCGTGAACTAAGAATGCTGCCGAAGGAATAATTGAGAAAAAATGTTTGGTTGCACGTACGTGACTGTAAAAGATCGTACAACAATCGGTGCGATACGCAGGAAAGGTATTATTCGGTGGTCACAGGGAAAAGCTGCTTGTGCTTTGTACCTTTCCTTGATTTTGTTATGATCTAAATACCGCTAAATGGTCGCCGATTTAGATAAACTGAGTCTGTGTGTTCTATGTACTTTCACTAGCACTGACCCGCACGAGCGTGATCCGTTTATACGGTTCAGGTGAACGGATCACGCTATTTTAGCTGTATAGCTGTGATCTCTATTCTTGGCCCATTCCAGTCGCACAGATACTCGACCCTCGTGGACACCTCGTCATTATACGATTATGTATTCTCCATCATTTTCATCTACCGTTCCGTACCAGATCCTAGTTATTATTGGTTAATAAGGGAACGTAAGAGACAATAATACCAGAGAAACTACTGGTGGAAAGTACTGTAATTCTGTTCCTATTCGACCTCAGGCATGGTAACAACGTTTGTCAATGCCGTTGGCTTCTTTCTATTCACTTCCGTGGAAAAGGTACCACCGAATGAGGACGTCCTATGACGAGCTAAGATAGAACCCCACAGCGAAGCTGCGGCAAATGTAAAGAACCAAAGAAGCGAAAAAAAAACCTATACTACCACACTTTTACTCTCGAAGTCCCTATTAAAGACCCACTAGCAAGCTACAGCTTCGGATGCTGTGATTAATTTGCAAAAAGACCTCGGAAACGCCACCGATGATGACTATGGTGATAGCAGCGATGATTATGTGTTCTACCTAGCTGCTAAAAAGAACGAAAAAGATGTCGGAGAAACGAAACGAGCCTTTTGATCAAAAGATAATTCTGTCCCAGTGAAGAACAGCGAAGACGATCGCTTCATGGGAATAGCACCATTTCCTGCGATGTTTGTGCGTTTGAAAATTACGATGCGACGTCCCCAAAACAAGAACGGCCATGGGGAGAGCGGGTCAAATGCATTTTACTCTTAAGGTCTGTATCGCTAGAGGGAGACCATTAGACCGTAAGCGTGAATGGCCAACAGCTCACTACTGAGCTGTTTACCTGAATCAGAATTGCCGTTGTGTATTGCCAGTAGGTACTTAGCCGGCCACCAAGATTCTGACAGGTCAGCTTTCTCTCAAGAAGATTATGGTGCTGAAAGTAATGGTAGGGCAAAAGGAAGTTATACATTAGGTAACAGTAAATGTATTGTTATCCAGAAGCTGTCCGATAGCTGCTAGATCGAAAACAGCTATTGAGTAAATAGATCTACCTCTTATAATAACTGGATCTGTCGGTTTCCTATAGAAATTTCGATTGCCAATAAAATTACTGTATTACTTTAGCATTATCGCTACGATTTTGGCAATAGATGATTTTTTTTACTTGAATATTATTACAAACAATTACAATAACATTGGGTTTTGCGCAAGCGTATAATAGATGTTACATTGTCCGATGACTTCAATGGTCTTTGGCCATGTATTACTGCGGTCTTTGTGATTTTTGACTTGAGTGCCATTGCAGATCAAGTTGATGCCTTTGTTAATTGAAAACATAATTAGAATCAATTGGAAATTACATAATTGCAGTTCTTGTTCACATCGAACGTTCGAGATCAATGCGAGTAATGAACAGATCGTTTCTGTGTGACTGAAAGCCACACAGATAGAAGTGGGAACACGTAAAAAACCATGCAACTTCAATTGAATAACATAGACGACAAAATAGCTGATGTGGCATTTACCAACGACGAAATCGTTCGGAGAGGATTTTTGTTACGTGGCAAACATTTTCAATTAAAAAAAAAAAAAGAAAGAAAAGCTTGTTCTTTTTCCTCGAAAGAATCCTGCTTGAACTAGGCCCACATTGGGTACGTGAAGGAGTTTCTTGAACTTACTGATCCGTCTGCTTGACATGTCATGAGTAAGACCCATTGAAAATATCACAACATGGCACGTATATATGTCATTTCTCTTTGCTCATAGAAGCACTTACTAAATCACTCAGTGGCACGTAATACACCACGTTGCAGTTCAACACGCTTACCATTGCCGTTCCTATGGGACCCACAGGAAAAATTCACGTCTGATCGTATATCTTAATGCTTCCTCAAGCTACGTGTCTGCGTCTGAACATGGTCACATACATGCATGTAATTCTGAGGCTAGATCTATTGATGATTCGCGCATCTACAGACATGGAACAGAATCGAAATTTAGTATGAATACTGGTTATTTAAAAGTACCGAAGTATCCTTCGTCAAGTCAAACTATGAAATAAGCATGGATATATCAATAACCGTGATAACAGTAAGAACAGGATGCTTTTATTATCCGTGGGTTGAAGCGGCGTTGGCATAGATTTTTCATGTTTGTTCAATATTAGGTCTTTATAAAAAAAGTCTTTAATAAAAATATTAAATAACTTTATTTTAATTCTATGCAGTCGTTAATTATGACCTTAAACGGAGCTCAGCCACTCAGAAACTAATCTACCACCTCCTTATGGAAGAAAAACGTGTTTCGTGGGTCCTTCTGCGGCCATCATAATTTTCTGTTATTACTGTTCAAGCTTACCTGAAACTGTCTTTTTACAGTCGGCCTGAAATTAATGATAGAAATAGATAATTTCTGCGGCCTTTGTTACCCCCTGTCGGAAGGATTAATGAACAAAATGATTAATAGTGAGCAGCAGTGCTTTTTCCATTTTCGATGTTTTGCATCTGGATAATCGGCAATTTATACAGCATATTACTACGGCTGCTTCTGCTGCTGTTTTTTTTTCTGTAAAATGTATTTTTTTTGCCGATTAATTTGGACTAAGGCAAGTTCTTTTGGAAAGGGGTTGGCGTTGCTGATAGCACGGTATATATATATATATATATATATATATATATATATATATATATATATATATGTTCATTTTTTTGTAGTCAGGCCATTGATACTGCACTGACTGAAGGAATCGACTAGCTAGGTATGGTAGATTGACTAAAATATACGTTGTGACTGCTGGATAATCTGCTAGCCACACTCTGTAATAGAATGATACGGCCCGTAAGATGTGTTATATCATAATGGTTCTGATTGCAGCCAACTGTTGGTATTATATTTTTTTTTGTTAACTTTCAGGTATGTACATTGATTGGCTTCCCTATGGAGCTACCTATCCTGCTGTTAGTGTAACCTAATGATAAGTAAAATATAACACAGGTTTAAATGAGAGTTTTGTGCTATTCGTTCCCTATAACGAAAACACGGAAAAAAGAAGCAGGGACGACTCTGTATGGAGATAGCTGACCTATAACTGATTATCTGAAAGCTTTATATGTGTACATATTTTAATTAGAGCGCGCTTGGTTAAAAAGGTAGCTAAGCACGATTTTAACATCTGTTTATTCGATTTGCTGAGTACTAGACAAATTTAAACGCTTCATACCTTATATACTCGTCTAGAGATATTGATTTCGTTCAACTTTTTATATAGCATAGTGCACTGTAAATGAAAAAGTCCTGGGTGTAGAGAGCAAGGACAGGGAATTTGACGACTTCTACCTACCACCAGCCGAGCAACTCGTGCTCTTCTTGCAACTGTATATTTCCTATAACTAGTTGGATTACCGCTACTTGCACTAGGTGGTATTAAAATATCAGCATGCTTGGCGCAGAAATAATACTATTAATAATAGTAGTAATAGTGATGACGGGTGTCGCGACGCCTTACAAAACAAGGTCTTGAGAGGTCACCACGTTTCCATTGCGTTCGACGCCGTATTTTAACTGCATACAATATGCAACCGGGGGCGCAGGTGAGGTAGTTCGGTTTTAGCAGCATGGACTATGTTAATGATCAGCCGCCAGTTCTTTCCCAATACAACTAGTAGTCCCGGTGCCTAACTATTTGTTCGAAAGCGGAATAGTGTTAAAACTACCTCTTTTTTTTTCATTGTGTTTCAATCATTTGATTACGGTCATGCGCATCTGCATATCGTAAGGTTTGTAGCATATTTTCTATAATGATAAGTACCGTAGGTGCAAGACCGTACGTTGAAGTGCCTCCTTTGAGAAGCAGACACTTGGCCTAAACGTTGCGACCTGTTGCATGCGACGGCCAATAGCAACGACAGTTGCAAATAGAAGTCCATCAGCTATCAATGAGACAAACGTTGTGGCAACAATAGACAATAGCAACAAACATAGCGACAAGTCACGACCGAACAGGGTATAGACGCTTATTACTACAGGCTCAGTGATTCGCTTCTTTCAAATTCAAGGTAGGCATATACGTAGTGCATATTCGAGGGTCGGTTACCACTCTGCGGTATGCTGTGCTGAGTTATTATAGCAGGATTAGTACACCCAGATGAAGTCTAGTACGAACGGGTAAAAAAGTACGCCGGCGTCGACCTACAATTAATAGTCTAAAAAATTCACTTACGAGTAGACTTCTGAAAGTTAAGGACTATGGTGATCTGCGATTTATCCGTTCAATATAGTGGACTTCACTTCCTGGCAAGTGAACGAGGCGCTACTGTGAGTATGCTTTCAGCTTCTCAGCAGGTGGATCAGCTCTGTAGCTGTAAAGAAAAGAAAAACACACGTTAATAACATGTTAAAACAAATTAGTATAAATGTTCGTAGACCGGCATGGAAGGCCAGGTCGAAGCTATGTTCGAACGGCCTCTGCATCGTATCCTTCGGTTCATTTCGATCTGGTTTTTTTTGCTTTCTTTGATGTCTTACATCTCGTATCTAAACCGTTAGACTCTCTCTGATTTATATTCCTATTGATCATGGTGATTGCACAGTTTGACATGTTGCACATATCGCCGAACTAGTCGACTACGTATTTAGCTATATAGAACAGTTTACGGATAGGTCGAAGGTTATGAAAGTTCTAAAGATGGGAAACCCCATTTAGAATGTTGTGAATTAGCGTAAATTATTTATCTGTTTTTGACCAAAGCACTGTTATCGAGTTGGCAAGCGAAACATAAACAAAAAATATATAGACACACGACAACGCCACTGTTAGGGAATTAACAGCGACATTAGTGGAAGACAATGATTTGGGTTACGAGTCGTTTATTGAACACGGTAAACGTTTTCCAATTGTCATAGTCACGGCTTAATATTATTTTATTCGTTTATCATTTACCCTACCATACTCTCGGTTTGCCAAATATGCATTTTTCAATACGTTTTCATTTGAATTTTATCTACTTACCTATAGTATTACATTTCTTCACATGCGTCATATATATATACGTTGCCCAATCATAAATATGATTGCGTAGATCAATGAATCGACTCTTTAAGCCTCTCGTGGTTGCGTCACCCCCTGTATCGCATAAAGTGACGGGGTAAATCAGGAAATTTTAAAAGGCATGCAATACATTTAAAGAAAAAATCAATATATAAATGTAGCATGTCCTCAAAGTCTTTTTTCATCCCTGGATATTACAATTCTACCGAAACAATTGTAGATATATGATCTTCTAGTAAACGAATATTATCCGACGGCATCCCGGGGTCGCCTTGCCCTCTACCAAAGCCCAGAATGAACACAGCTTCACGAAACCATTAGGTTTTTCAACAGTTATGCCCAGTGTCATATTCACTGCGTTTAATAACGGGTCAATGTTACTGTTTGTGTTTGTTTACGGTGTATCTGTGGTCGCGTTATTAACAGCAATGACAACGTTATCACCATACATTGTATAACAGAACAGCACAAATAAATTCGCTAGCACTGCTTTTTTGAAGCCACGAGAAAGGGCTTTGAACAGCGGCGGCGGTAGAACCATCATTTCTATGGTGTTTTGCCTTGTCTGCTCATGTGTCTTTGCATGCTTGCGTGCCTGCGTGTGTGTATACATGTACTAATGGCTACCACTTTATCGATGTGTTTGTCCATCTGTTTGTTTATCTGTGTGCGTCTCTGAACAGCTTTGTCTGTCGGGGCTATAGACAGCGACGACACCAGATGCTCACAGTGCAGTAGCTCCATCATGTGTGGGCATTCTGCCTTCGATGTTTCCCTTTCCGACGCGGTAGCAACGTTCAGAGGCGCTCCCTCTATCACCCGTCGTTCACTGCCAGAAGCCGAATCGCCGTTTCTCTACGACACTATCGCACCGTTACGCTACGGCATGGCGCTGCGTCTGCCCGGTGGTGAGGCCGCGCAGCGGACACTCTGTTATTACGGCTGTGACCCGTACTGCAGGAACTCTCAGTGGTAGCAGCAGCTGTAGCAGTTGTTAGCATCGTTGGCGTTTTGCCGCCGTGGTGATCCCATGGCGTAATACCCATGCCGTTTGCGCGACTTCGTCAGTTTTAGCACTAGACGCACTTGGATCACGCATGCCGCTGATGATGGGCACGGTGCCTGATCTACTAGCGGAATTGACATAGACGTGCAACAGCTATGTGCGTCCTAGTGGTCGCAGTACGGTGCCTTGCCGGCACAGGCATCCGCGATAGGGTGCCTTTTCTTTATTGATAAAAGGTGTCAAGCCATCCGGAGTGATAGGCTTCAGGTTCTAGGCTTCGCGAGGCCGACGTCCGTTAATTAGAGATGCAGTGAGAAATTAGCCGATACAGCTGTTCCTTTACGTTAAAGAATATCCAAAACTCTTCTTTCATATGCAGTTTGTAAAGATCATTGTGCTAGTGCCAAGTTTTATCTGTTGGAGGAGATGAGCGTTATGTGTGAAAGACATTAAAGTGAGTGTTGCTTCTTCTGCAATAACACAGGATACGATGATACTGTTCATGTAGTAACTTGTATAGTAGTAGTAGCAGTAGTAATTGTATGGACACCGTGAACAAAAATAAGAGTCGAACCGCGAGTACACGTGTACAATGTTCCCCTTCCATATTCTGCCGATGAGGCAGAACTTGGACAACAGCAGTAGTAATGTCGTTATAACGCCTGAAAGCTGCTCGAAGGAGTGTACGTTCAGCTTCTGCATTCAAACTGGACAGATTTGATTGATCATTTAATTGATGCAGACCCATACAGATATGTCGAAGAATACCGCTGGCGCATCTGATGAAGGTGATAGCTTGGACAGTATTCACTACGTCTGAGTGAGTTCGACGATTCCAAAGGAATTATTATGTAGTCGTAGAGACGTTAAAAGCGTCCACAGGTCTAGTGGTCGTAGATAACGGCTGCAACAAAGACAGATCAGACCCACTTTTCTCCTAGCTTAACATAGGAACATTGATATCAACGGAAATGGAAGAGGAGGTGAATGAAGATATCGAGGAACTGATTGAGGTGGCTTTTTCGAGAATTCAAAAAAAGGATATTCTGGCAGCTTACTACGGAGATGTCCTCGACATACTCCGCGATGGAGTCTGTGACAAATGTAAGTGTCAAAGGCTTTCTCTTGAGTTTTAGCGACTTATGGTTGTTTTTATTATGGCTAACACCGTCATAGTAGAAACAGAAAACGCGTTAAACGTCCGTTTCAAGCGCTAACTCTGAACCTCTTTTGTGGGCAACCATTATGCAATTGATGGAGCTTTTTCCGTTCGTGCAGAAGCGGTGAGTGAACACAAAATACACAGAGAAACAGTTGACTTGTTTCTAAACCGATGCATTTGCTTGGCTAGTCTATCGGTGCCTGCCGGCGAATATAACAGAGATTCATTTGTTCCGACGTTTTGGATGGTAGCGACTCATTAGCGGCATGTCTGTTCTAGCGTAAACGCATCTGTGACGAGAGGATAAAGGGGCAAAAAAGTTAAGGCATTTATGTGTGATTAAAATGTTTGTACTAGATAGAAGATATTCTAGTCGCTCGTGTTTATTGGTCGGTGTCAATAAGTGGCTTCTATATCAGATGCAGGTATTTCTATTGACTGCGAGAAAGGCCTGAGCGCTTTTGCTGATCCATCGTAGCTTGAATTATTTACGACGGCTAGAAGTAGTGTACTATTTCTATTAATGATATGTGGAAACATATCAAAGGTCGCAGTATGACCGTTAAGTGAAAAGATGAGGTAATTCAGCGTGTTTGCGAGCGGGGGTTTTGTTTTTCTGATAAATAATTCGCCGCGAACACACGTGGCGTCCACATGGCGTAATGATGTTTTAAAAGCGATCGACGCAACGATTATTGTATATTGTAGCGATTAAACACATCGCCATGTAAGAGGTGACCATCTTGACGCCACCGTTCGGCACCAACTCAATGCTGCTCTATGGGTCAACTATAACCGAACGATTAGCGTGTTTACAAATTAGGCCAAGCTGCTGTTTCTGCTGTCGTCTGCTTCCCGTATTCACATACTATGGCGCCCTCATAACACATTATACTCTCGTCGTATCATTCGTACATAGTTTTTGGATTAGTACACGGTAGGTTAGTTCCTATTGGTTAAGAGAAATGATTTCTATCATGATGGAACATAGTACAGACGTTGTACAGGTACACAGATAGAAAAGTAGAATAAGCGCTGGTCGAAAGCATATTTTAATTGTTTGCTACCGATAGATTGCTGGTTACGGAACGGTTGGTAACGGTTCGTGAACTGTTAAATAGATACAAATTACACCAAGATGAAAAATCTCCTTCTACTTAGAAAACAAAGGGATCCATTCCTAGTAAATAATGAATTTGGTAATTCATGACGTAAATATGATGGTTAATTATACTAGACGTGATAGTTCTTAGTTTCTTATGCTATTATGAAAATTCACGGAACACTTTAAGTTGTTAGATACTATGAAGATCTGATAACTATTTCAAAGGCATTGGTACAACGTTGGTTTTCTTGAACGGCAGCCCGCTGTATGAAATACTTCGTAGAATGACCTCACCGAGTACTCATCGATTCTCAGCCAATAGAGCCGTACTTTAAGGTATTCGTTCTGCTTGAAAAAAAACAAAAAAAAAAAAAGTAAAATCGATTCAAAAACAACTATGAAAAATGCAGCTGATCATCATCGTATATAATTCATCGTAAGTTATAAAAACACTACGCTGAATCATATGATAAGTCATAATGTAAAAGCGTATTACTTTACTCAGATCTTACTAATGCTTATAATATCCTAACATTATTTTTAAAACTCTGTTCTAGTAACTCGAAAACAAACGGATAACTTCACGCGAAATTACAACGAGCCCTAAGTAAATCTATCAAACATTAGCAAATTCTACTATACGACTCATGCATGGAGCTCTCTACGTAATCAGACGGGCCCGGAACGCTTTCGGCGTCGGATTTAACAGTATGCAACCATTGCTTAATGTAGAGTATTACATTAGAAAACCAGTCGTTGACTATAGATTGTTCCTCGCCAACAATCAGCCTACTAAGCTTATATTCTATAGTACGCATATTATATTGTCGAGCACGCGTACTTACTATTTTTGATAGGCATAGTTTAAAGATTCTGTCGTTAGACGCTCTAAGCCCCTCTTTTACGCTAACGGCGCGCAGAACACCGGTCCACATGTCGATCGGATGAGGGTTACCCCTGTTGTTGTTGTAATCATTGACAGGCGGCGGCGACTACAGAGGCCGGTTGTTGCTACGATTTAGCCGTTGGCATTCGAAATGAGATTCGACTTTACGTACGTTTTTCGTTGTGTCGTCCGAGTGCCCTGTTCTCATGAAGCACAACGGTCAATGGGTAGCTGGCAATGACTGTGGACAACAGACAAAATGCACGAAGCATAAATATGCCCCCGCCGCCAAAAGTAAAGTTTTCGCCAGCCAATTTTACAGCTAGGATTGTACTAGTAGCATAATCAAGGCCGCTACTTCGACCGCAAACACGACCAGCAAAAAAAAACTGAAGCAGAAAGATCTCTCATTTTCGAGGAGATTTGTTGTTGTTGTTGGCGTCGGCGTCGGCGTCGGCGTCGTCGTTATTATTGTTGCCGCCACTCTTCAGTTGTAGTTGCTTCTGCTGCTGACGCTGGAACGTAACGGAATACTTGAATCTGTGATTATTACGTGTGTTATGAAGACATCATTTTTCTCTTTTAGATATCGACGATGTCTGGGATAATGGTGGTGATATCGGTGATGATTGTGGTTGAGCAAAATACAACTTAAATAAAGAAAAAAGAAAAAATATGAAAAAGAACTAAAAGAAAACGATCATGTCATCACCATGAAATCAGACACAACCTTTTATAGAGCGTTGAGTTCTACGAGCAGCGGCGGCGGCGGCGGCGACGATGATGACAACTAAATAGTGCGTGTTCGTGCACCTTACCATTGATCTAGTGCAATATCGAGAAATTTATCGAATAAAATTGTCAGCGATCTATTCGTCAGCGTCGCAGGCACCAGCGGTTTCGATCATCGACATCCCGTCACTTCACGATTGGACAAATCACCCAAGTACCCTTAATAATATGTAGCAGTACCCTAATATATTGGGGTGCCGCTACTTTGTAAGAGTGCAGCTTGCGTCTGGGGAAACGATATACGAAGGGGTGACAGGTGTAGCGGCAGCAGTGTAGCGAACAATAATGAATGCGCGGAAAATCGAGCTTTAGCTGTCGTTGTTGTCCAAAGTATAAGAAACAAAACGAAGAAGATGAATGATTATTAATTGGAAGAGTTTATTTTCAATTCGATCGCTTGCCGCCGCCACAGTGCCGTTGATACATCGTTAAGAAATTGAGATAGAGATAAGAGAAAGAGATAACAACTCAATCTATTCAGGTGTTTCGAAACACCTGTTTTTGAAAATAATAATGAAAAAAATTCACAAGTTCGTTAATAACCACTGGAGTGAGGAGAGTCTGTCAAATGTTGCGTACGATTTTGTACATGAAAATATTGTTATTGTCCACCGTTGTACAGACTAGGATCTGCGGAACAACTTTATTATCGTCTGCTAATCGTTGATATGTCTATTCTCGTTCATGTTTGCACGTACGTGCCCGCGCGGCACATTGTACGGCACATGACCGTAGTCTGACTGAACCGGCCAATACAACTCCGGCTAACGAACCTAGCTAACTTTATTATTTGATATAGCTAGAGCTGTTACTAGCGGACGTCTTGAAGCTCGACATCTGCTGGTAACACGGTGCACAATCTTAGCCTGATAATAAAATTGTGGTGATGATTAGTACAGGACCAGGATAGTTCATTTGATGATCATGGAGCAAGCGTTGTTCTTCTCCCTAAGCGCAATATGCACCAATTATACACCATTGTTGTTAACATAAGATGGAGTATGCACGAAAAGGATTTGTGTAAGAAATTCTGAATTTATCTCGTTGTTCAATGGCACGCATTTGACAGAGTTTATCAGAGTGAGCAGGCCGTGAAACAGCCGTAGCAAATTTCCGGTGTTTTTTTAAAACAATTTTTCCATATCCGTGGCCGCAATTAATTAAGCACGACGTCATGTTCGTTAAAAGCTTCGTACATCACTACAAGGCCGTCGACAAAGACGGGGTGTTGTATTAGCAATCGTATTGTTTACCAGTACTTAACGTATCTGCCTTTGTTAAAACTTGGCTGAAAATATGATGCCTGACGCGTTTATTTCATTCCGTATAAACAACAAAGCACATTGAATCTGGACGTATATGGGCTATTGTTGAAAGCGCGTTCCTTATAAAAATTGCTCTATTGAAATAATTAACGCCGCTTACAACCTCATCTTGAACGAAAATAATAGATTCATTAACGAATCCTGTGGGACGATTTAATCAGCTTTCGGTCTGATAGTTTTCATGAACGAATTACTATACATCTTTTTCCTGTGCTGTACTACTAAATCTGTGCGAACAAATAAAATTATTTCTGTGCACAATTAACAATAGGTGATCAATCCTGGGTAAATTAATCACTGCAGGTACGAAAACAACGTGCGAAACCGCTAAACAGGTCCGTTCAAATAGTCCTAAACAGAAATTAATACTGGCCGATTTCTTAAAAGAGCGTAATTTAATTTTCTTCGGTTACACGAGCACTTGAGCAAATGTTTTCGAAGTCTAAAACCTTTCAAGTTCAGCTCAAAAGGCAGAAGATAAAAATCAACGATTTACAAATGTTCTTCTGACACGTCGGTTTCAATATGTAAATCGAAGCTCCGAACCGAAGCAATCACTCAGTTAGAAGTAATAGCTGAAACAGCCGACACAATCGGTTTATGCGTCTATGTCGTCGGGTCAGTGGTGGATAAAAAGGGGCATGGGATGCGCCAAATTCACTTAGTCTGATGTGTCGCGTGTTCGTCTATGTCAGAAATGCGTGAACGCCTCACTGCGTGAGTGATAGGCTTGCACTGACTTGTCCGTGATCATTTTGACGTTCGGTGAACCCGTTTGTGCGTTATGTAAAGTTGTGCTTGTTTCTTGTACCTTGTTTTGTATGTGTTATTAAATACGCGTTGCTAGGCAACCTGTTAGGTTGTTGATCTGGCTATATGTCTACGCATGTAGTGCTGGGCACTTTCGAGGCATGACATCCTAAACCCGCGCCCATGGGGCGACTGCCCAACGGCTGGCAGCAGATAATCTATCCCGTATTGCGACGAACACTTTTGCACTACAGTCTTGTCATAGTTGCAGTTCATTCCCTGTGAACAACGCACATGGGATAGGAACTTCGATGATGCGGAACAATCGCCATAGAATTGATCTGACTTCGTCATCCAAACTGTTTAGCGATGGGTTCGATCCGCGTGGACTATGCGGATGTCGTTCGTGTTTGCCCAGGCTGAATTAAATGCGTTTCCCGAACAGATAGGAGACGATCTGTGGAGGGAAACAACCATCAGCGTTGATTAGAGCGACGCTTTTGCATGTACGGTTCATTCTAGGTGTGCTGACAGGTTGCATAAAGATGACCATAACATGGCATGTAATCAATTTCATGCGTTCTAGCAGTTCGAAAAAATTATATAAAATACGCCTAGCATAGTTCAACTACGTTCTCAGACTTGTCTAAAAGACGACATAAGCTAAGGGGCGTCATACGTGTTGTTATCGGGACCCATTCAAGAAGCGAGCATCCCGCAGGCGACGTGAATGGGCTCTTACCCGGTCTCGATTCTAACCCGGAAATGGATAGAGGTTAGATGGCGTTACACTTGACAAGCACGTACAATGCCATTACTTACTGTGTCAAAATAAGACGACATTTTGCCATAGTTGCCTTCTAGCTCCTGTTCATACTCATTCAATTTTTATGACTATAACAGAGGAAAGCAGAAAAAGATGTGTCATTATAATATATTATTGTATAGTCTAGCAGTATTTGTGTGAGCGTCCGTTTACTTGGCTAAACTTTGCTATCTATTCCATTTGGGTAACAGCAAAATGATGGTTGTTATTCGGAAAGTTAGCAACGTAACTTTTCTTAGTTTGATGTTGTATCTACTCGCTATTTTTTGAGTAATTGTTGCAGTTGAACTTACGTTTGAATAGACTTGTGATACGCTTGCTTGTACGCGTGTTCTTTTGCTCCGTATGCCACACAACAATGAACGTTCATACCCAGCAGTAAGCCCAAGCAGAAACGTTCAAGTTAGTGAAAATCGGTGGAAATAGATGAACTTGATTTTTCGAACGGCTAAAAATGAGCTATTACTGCCTGCGTAAATTGAAGAGAAACGTGCAGGGGGGCGCAAGCGACATTTTAAATTGTAGTGTAGACACTGGTGAGTCGGTTACTGTTAGACAGCTTATGACGACGACGACGACGCAAACCCATTTTCTAATTATCAGCATTAAATATACGATATGAGAAATGCAACTTTTAGAATAAGTTCTGTTGCTGTTGGGAGACGAAAGTGTTAGCACTTACATTCGCTTTAACTACTATAAAAATCTTGACACGAGTCGCTATTTCTCGCACCGTTGGGTACGTTCTACTGTTGTTGTCAAGTTAGAAGACGCGGGAAATTCGAATCGTTGTGATATATCGATAATGTTGCGATGAATCATTGCGATCGGCTCATTCGTCACATACAATAAACGTTATAATATCTTGTTACTAGCTTAAACCGCATTAGCACTTGTTAGTCCAGCTATGATGTTTTGTTTTGGCTGACTTTATATACTTTCAAATAGAAATAAGTCTTTTTAAGTGTAATAATGAGGCACACATGATCGTCAATTATTTTTATGTTTATCAAAAAGAATCGTAATTTATGCCGCAGCGTCTGTTCTATGCTCTGTACAGTCATCGTTATAAAATTTTTTTTGCAAGGCACCCGATAAACGGCTAAATAACGATGCTAGAGTTATTTCAGTCTTTACAGAAAGGAAAACGTGTGCCAGTTTTTACCTATTTTTACCACCAGTTTGTATAGGTTTTATAAAACCTATCGACCGATACGTGACTGCTGGAACAGTGATATTGCTAATGATTACATAGATATGTGTACATACATTTACGGGCATATCACACCTGAGTGGGGATCCGTATCGCAGAAAAGGTAACACAAACAAAATTTAGACTCGTAGGCAGACATGTTTAAAGATAGGCAACAAGAAGTTTGAACTGCCGTACCAAGGTGCTTGTCCATTGACCTAGATTGAGTAGTATCGATGGATACTGACTGACAGTCCTGCGTCCAGCACCAATAAAAAGGCATCTTCGAATAGGTAGATATTTTTAAACATATAATAATTAGCTATACGGAGTCTAATACGGGCTGTTGTGCCTACGATGCGGTGAAGATCTGTATTTTTCGACACACAAAGATGCAACGCGATACTTCGTTTCTTGAATGGAAAATTTCATGGAAGATGTCGTACTGTTTATCGATACTTTAGTCTCAATATTGTCACGCGGCTAATACCAATCAGTATAAAACTGTCACTCGATACGGTAAATCGCCATAAATCATGACGCTTTTTGTCAACCTATCAAGCTTTCTTAAGCGATAAACATGTCCGGAGTACTTATCCCTTTTGTATTGTCATCTGCCACAATAAAGGACATTCTTTATTGTAAATCTCGTATTTCTCTATACCACAAACATTTTGTCTGCGTTAGTTAGTATATATAATAGCAATAGTTAATTGTTTCATGTAGCAAGCCGTGCGCATCGTGTCGCCGTTAGATTCGTTCTCTTTCTGTGGTCAGAACGATCCATCGATCAACGCAATGATTCGTTTACAATAAACTGCATTTGCCCACATTCATATGCGTTTAAGGGCAAAATATACTAAGAATGATAATATATTACCAGGGTCATTAGCAGCTATTACGACAGTGGAAGCGCAAGATATATGTGCAAGTACCAAAAACGTGGCAGATGCACATCTGCGTTCGGCAATAGGGTTAACTGATGTGACCCAGTTCGGCCCAGCATCATAGACGGTACAGTATACGCTGATACATATGTATGTATGGGCCATTTTGTAAGATGCCCACAGTTGGCGCCACACGTCTGTTACGTGATCACGTAATAGAAACTATTACTCTTTGGATTTTTTTTTATTGTGCATGGGAATAGAATTGAAAAGCAGGTGCTCATAGTAGCATATATACAATAGTCGTTCTGCTATTCGTGTATACTTCAACGTTGTTCAGTATGGTTGAGAGGTGCAATACGTATAATCTAACCCACCTTTTTGGATAACTGCACAAGAAGGCTGGGTAGCAAATATGGCCGACACAGAATAGATAGACTGTCTGCAGCATGCGTGTCAATGCAATACAGAATGTTAACGATATGAGAACGGTTGATAGCTTCAGATGACGTATTTACGTTGACTTTATTTTACGTAAACTACCGCACACATTGAACATGTTTAGCTAATTTAGAACCTCCATAAGCCGAACGGTAGAGCTATTCCTACTAATATAGAGACAGCCATGAAAGAAGCCAACGAGCTCACGACGATATTTCATTGTTGTATATAAATGACAAAATTCATTTTACTAGTATTTACCGTTTAAAATTGGTGTGCACAACTTTGCGTTTCGACATACGTCTCATTTTACGAAGTTCAACTTCCAAACGTTTCTAACCATTTATTATAGATTACATTACATTTGAAATAGAATTATTAAGGGGATAGCGGGGGCGGCAGTAGCAGCAACTGAAAAACCTTTACCGTTTATTTGGTATTTAGTTGTATTGGCACACAGTGGATAGATATAGGATATCTGTCCAAAGCTGATCGTTACAATCTAATTTGATCTCTGTATCCAGATAAGTCAATTTCGGTCCCCCTATCTCAATTACACGATTCAGCTTCCGTTGATTGCGCATACCGTGAACGATGAACGACGATTGGATCCATAAATAAATTTGCGTATATATATGCACGATCTCCACTTATCGTCCCTAGACACGTCCCATGCTAAACGAATAGAGTATAAGCCACCTAACAGTTAACTGTGATAGATTGCATACTACGGCGGTGGTCGCCCGTGTGTGTACTGCTGTGAAACGGTTTATGGCTTATTTTGACCGAGTGCTCTATTTCGTACGAAATCAACAGTATTCAACAATACTCTCTACATAACTGGCCAGGATTAGGACTGGTTATCGCATTGAAAACGACCCTACGTATGATGCACCAATATATTCCATACGTATATAATTTTCTAGGGAAAGATGGCGAAGTGCAGTTATTCAGCGTCTAGTTCGGGAAACACTGCAACGCCTGTCCTAATGATGCTGTGGCCGCACATAGAGGCCAAAAACAGAAGAGAACTGACCCCGACTTAGCAGAAAAATTCTAATAACGTTTGTGTGGATGTGATGAGAAAAGAAGAAGAGCAACAATAAGTTAATCTTCTATTAGTACCAGTACTAACATCACGATGAGGAGCCCCTGACGACAACAGATACTATTACAGTTCAAATCTGGACAAGGTAGGAGTTCGTAAGGCTGAATCCGCCCAGTTTTCTTGAGACAAAGTTGCCCGGGTCAGGAAACTCAGATTTGTAAGCGGTTGCTGGTTGTTATGGTAGCTCCTTGATTGTTGTTGTTATTATTATTACTGTCGTTGGCTACAACCAGTTTCGTTGTTGTCGCAGCACAACTTCTTTGCTGTATCTACCAGTTACGTTGTCAATGTCAACGGCTAGATATCCGCACGACTGCTTCTGTATTGTTATTGCGGTAGAACATCACTATACGCAATCAAAATGATCACATTATCATAAGCGATAGAGAAAAGAAAAAAAATGGCCTACGAATTTTGCTTCTTATTCTTCAATGCTTTTCGTTACTTATGTGTAGACATCAGCGATCTAGCGTCAAGTCTTACGCTAAGACGAGGATCCGAATGCAGGTCATGTGAAATTATTCGAAGCTTCCACCGATCTCCGTTAGATGTTGACACTGCTTATCAGTTAGGAGAAATCAACTTCGTTACTGCCTCTCTAGGGTTTATTGACGGCCTTCCACTCCTTTGCACTCGTATAAGTAACCATCTCTGCCCGTAGGTGCGTGACGTTTATTGTCTTCACGAGAAATCAACCGATGGATGACTTCGTGGTCATTAATTAATCAGCGGTTCGTGACGGTATCTGAAGGCAAGCGCTTCGAAAATGATTGCTGCAGCTATCGTCAAGGCCGCCATCCGCGCGCCATCGATGTTACTCTTTTCGAGACTTTTTTTCGCTAGTATTCCAAACGTATTGTAATCTATTATCATGCCTTTATCACTCATTGCTCGTCGGTCTATTGATTATAAATTTTGATAAGTGCAGACTAGTATCCGCGTCTTCTTACGGGGGCATGATATTGCACGTTCTGGAGGCTTCCACGTTTTCTAGAGATAGTTCGTTATTGTTTCGTTATTTCTATTGTCTACGCCTTATATTCGTATACCTACTTCATACGTTTTCCTGCCGCCGGTTCTACCACATCACTACGGCAGTATTCTGGCAGACGTTGTGCTCAAGCGTTGCGCGGTGACCTTAGCCACCCCCAAGCGTCTGAAGGCATAGTCCCCTTTCTTCCAGGAACGCTAGTATGGCTCGCAAGTGTCCGCTGCCGTTTATGTGTTCAGCGTATCTGCATGAGCAATTAGCACGGATTTTCAAACAGAAATTTGGAAGTCTCAACCGAAACGTACGTGTGCCATCTAGCACTCACGGCACATAAATGCTATTGATTGAGATCCTTGGTTCATCGTGGATTAGGGCTCTTTTTAATAAAGACCTTGGCGAGACAAAGCGAATACTGTTGAAACAAACGATGTTTCTTGTATTCCATTTTTTTTCAGGCTATTGGCGGTTGGACTGATTGCCGCCATTTTTTATAATTGCTTTTGTTATTAGTAAGCTTTTCATGGCAACGCTGTATCAATGATAGGCGTTAACGTGTCGGCGAATTTTATATACTTTTTTTTTTATGACAGCTAATAGCAACAAATGGTGCAATTGATGGACCGGCTGCTACCGTTACTAGTCTTATGATAAACGGTTGGAAACGGTAGCGTGTTAGATAGGATCCAATGCAGATAGAAATCAATTGTTAGAGTAAACAGCGCGCATACATCTGAAGCATTTTGCTAATGATGACATCTTAGCAAAGCAGCACGAAGCAAACATGCACCGTTAACCGAGCGTCAAATAATAGCAAAAATAATAAACATTTTGTGTTTGTTGTAGGGCATGAAAGGTCCTGTCTCAGTAGTTTGTTGATTGTGGAGCTACTTTCTCAATGATCTTTTTACGCCAACGGCAGCGCACCATAACGGTACTGCTAAGGCGGGACGTTAATTATTTCTATTTAAGCTTTCGTAGACGGTTGCTGATTATTTCGTTTTTGTTTTTTTCGTCTAACGTGAAAAACGCAGTTGTAAAAAACGCGTCACACGCTACATTCGATCCGGCGGGACTGGCGATCATCGGTTTCTGTCGTCAGATGCAAAGCAATGGTTGACTCAGAAGTTAGCGATAATTTATTCAGCAATTAGACGCGCGAGCAGGACTGAGTGGCAGGATTTGCTTGGCAAAACACCTCCATCCAGTAATCAATTCGTTTACTCGATCAAATAGTTTCCATACGTATTCTTTACATGTAGAATACGATCGTCGACAGGTAGATCGTAGATCAGGTATCTCAGTTTAAGCGCACGACTGCTTTTGACGATCGACCATAACTCGGTACCCAGCAACTCGTTATATCAGTGGGCCGATTTCAATGCCCAGTTTTTCTATAGAAGAGCGGAACTGTTTTGTAAAAACATTGAGACGATTACATGGAAGCTCTCACAAAGGGGCTCACTATGAAAAAACGATACACACATTCAACAGAAGCTTAATACACGCTGCACAGATTAGCGTTATATTTTATGAATACGTAAACTTGTGCAGCCAGGAAAATTCATGCTAAAACATGTGTCTAGATGGAGCGGAAACCAATTCTAAGTTAATAATCGACGAAGAATTGCCTCTGATATTCTGTGTATCGATTTAGAGAGACAATCTATAAGCTGCTAATAATCAATCACCTAGTGTGCCCACTTTTCATCGAATGGGCTCGTCCGTGTACTATTACTACAGTGGGCAAATATGAATTTCTCAAGAAATGTTTTTGTTGTTCTCTCGTAAGACATATGAATGATGGTTAGCTCATTGCTGATTTATGCCGCTCGTCGTAATGGAGTTTTTTTTACGAATAGGTGCGTCCCTCTCTCTCGGAGTACCCTCCCATCACAGGACATCATCACGGACGTTTACCCTTCTATGTACGGCTCTTTTCAGAGCAGTTAGCGGACCTGGAGGACGCAGAAGAACACAATAGTCCTTACCGCCCCACATTTAGATACTTCAGTTATACAAATGGTGCATTATACCCTTTTAGAATCTAGACATAAACGCATGGCTATAATCTGCACGCAGTAGCCGCCCTTGCCTCTATTATTAGTTTACTACTACGGCTTTTTCTCAAGTACTTTCGTCTGCTGTCGGGTGCCCCCACATACGCCCATCGGAATGTTCCCGTCAAAGTAGGTTTGGTCATAAAGCTGGCCAGTAGCAATTGACATTTGATTTTGGGTCACAGCCATCTTCGCTTCCATCGTTCAACTTTTAAACGCAATGAATAACGGGTCACATTATCACTAATCATCAACTATCTATTTTTAAGATGGTTTAATGAACTGCATCATTCGCTTCTAGTTACGGAATCATAGAACGGCTGATTGCTACGGCTGACCAGATAACTTAGCATTATTGGCCAGTTAACAGCTGATAGCTGATGATGACACTTTAGCAATAACATGGCAGGAGTGTCCACATCAACCTTGTTGTCGACTGCTTTCGCTGGATCACTGTTGCGTTGGATCGGGTCCCTCATTCACCGGGTCCATTGCTTTGATTTAAGCCCTTGCATCATCGAAGTTAATGTTATGGCTTGTCGAATGACTTTGGCCTAGAGAGATAAATGCGTCTGGTGAAGGTAACTAGATCAGCTGGAGACGCACAGGGAGGGTCCTACTGGAAACAAAGAAAGAGCCTTTACCAAATATGACGGCGATATATCATATCCTTAATGACAGCCTAGTGTATGGCTGCAGACTGAAGAGTTGTACTGATAGGATATGAAATACATGTTACTCACTGAAAGTAACGATACTCTACCTTGGTCCGTTAGGTACGCTTTAGGATGTTTTAGTTAACTTAAAGTGATCGTTTATTGTACTTAAATGCGATACTTATTTGGCAAGAGTGTGCTACTCGCTAAACATAAAAAGGCTTTATTCGCTGTAAGAATAAAAAAAGTATGTAAATACTATATCTGTGTATAAGTTAGACATTCTCCCAGCTCTGTTTTGTTGTTTTTTAAAGAGAAAAACTTATATTGAAGGCCCAATTAGAAGTAAACACGATAACACCAAAAATTATTATAACTCGTAACGACCGTTCGCTTCTCTGATCATAACGGAAACAGTTAAAAAAAAACCCTTATTTTTACTTCAGCTACGTTCTTGCCATACAAACGACATGCTCCATAATCTGCTATTGGCCGCAGTCAGTTCCCATTTCATACTCACATACACTCAGGAGAAATTGCGTTTTTACAAACTTCATAATTAGAATCCTAATTAATTTTCCATTGTCGCGTCGGTCTCACCCATTTCGAAATTCCGCCTGACGAACCCCTATATGACGCTACGACTGGCATGAGAATACTTCGAAGATGAACATTTCGATTTTGTTGTTCTATGTATAATAGATAGCTTAACGCGCCGTCGTCCGTTCATGCAACCCAAAATACTGGGAAGTAAATAGTGCGCTTAGCAACGGCACTTGCCCCCTACGTCAGTGCAACCCCCATTCAGTTTTCATTAGAACTGGGTGAACGACGCTGATGCTGAAGCGAGTTCTATGTCTTTCTTGCAATGTATGCATATGATTATAACGTGCGCAAAGCACACGGACGCGTAACGAATAGACCTCATTAGTGTGTGGCGTTATTAGCTTTGTATGGCGGACAGCACATTATCGATTTATTGACAAAACCGTCGCGGCTATTTCTTCAGATGGAAGGGATAAACGCGCAAATGAGCTTCACTGCATTAGTTTTTAATATGGGTATTTGTTTGCGTGTTTCTAATGAATGGCATACAGTTATTCCAGCCTGCTTCGACGCCAGCGGATACGTCGGCAACGCTATGCATTGAAGTCAATGCAATTGGAGTTTGTTTCGCAAAAAGCGATGCAATCATCAGTCCGAAACGAATAAAGCCGCCAAGAAGGGGTAACGTCGAGTACCCGACTACGTGACTTGAACGCCGCCGTCTGCGTAGGCACGGGGCGCATTGGGACCGGTGAAGGGTCTGGTCATATATCATCAAGTCAGCTAATTATCTGTCGATTTTTTTTCCTTACCGATAGGTAGCGGCTTGGTCCACATTAGCTCAGTGCTATATATACAAATAGATATAGATTGGTCTAGGTAGTCAATGCAAAGTAAACAACACTATTAACATATAAAAGTTAGCGTTCTAGATTTGCGTTTGTAAGTACCGGTTTACTGTTTTTGCGGGCGGCGCAAGATGATCTAGCGGATGCGTCCGTTCTGATCATAACGACATCTACGACGCACGGCAGCTTCGAAATAGATCTCCCCGTAATAGCTCGCTGATGCTCGTAATACACAAACGTGTGTTGGTACGTGATTTTTGATTTTCACCATACGCGTCTTGTTGTAGTTACGGCGAGTGCTCCTCTTGACGTGAAGTCTTTTCTTCGTCTCGCACGTATCACACCTAGCGGCAGCTGCTCCCGTTGTCGAAGCTAACGTTATGGACTATTGAGAAGTAGTCCATGAGAGCAGTGACACGTATGTAGTAGAGATACAGATAAAAATACTGGTAACTACAACCATAGTAGTCTTCGTCGAAGGCCTTGAGACCTGTGCTGAGGTTATCAAAATGACCCGCCAACAGTCAACGTTCTGTAGTGGAAATGCATAGATAACTTAAAACTGTAACTTAGAATATGGTGCATAGCTTTAGTTTACAATTATGCGTCGCTTTCGCTGTCTTGTGCTCATTAATAGTGGCGAACACCAACGATACAAAAATACGAATTTCGTAAAAAAAAATTTATATTATTAAATGGCAAAGGTAAAAGCGGAATAGGGGCAAATATTTCCAACTTCACCTTAATTTTTAAGACCGATTAACTGTTATTCTCTGGTAATGTACTATCTCCATTATTAACGATGCAAAACTTATTAACTTAGTAGACCGTGCTAGGCGCCAATCTCGTCACAATCTCGAATCTCGACAAATGCTTCAGGCTAGCAACCGATTAATCGTTACTTCGATAACCATACGCCATAATAGTCGTAGATAATAGTTCCCAATGATTTTCACACGTTGAATGAATGAACACGTTGCCTACTCTTGGCCAGTTTCAACATGGCACGAGTGTCCGTCAACGGCAGGAAGGATGTTTCGGTGCGATGACTCATATCGATTTGTCAACACTTGGTGCTTGTAATAATAGCCAGCCAATGGCGGACCAGATGAGCGAGGGCGTGAGCTTTCCACAGTGTATTACCATGTATATTCCATACATGTGGATTCTCACAAGATGTCTACGGTGGAGTAATACAGATGTTGCTCCTTTTGGAAAAACAAATCAATTCATACTTGCCGATGTCAATCGATCGAGATTACATTTTATGGCAAACTGCAAAGATTGACTCCAGCTGGAAAACTGAAGTTACGATAGTCCGCCCGTGCAGGACCTCGTGGGCATACATAGAACTCACGTCATACATAATGTTTATGGGTGTTTTTATCGTTACGAGCGACAGCCTCAATTGAATGCCTCGACACATCGATGCGCTGAATACAAAAGAGTGACAATCGACGAGCTGGCCATGGCATCCGATCGACATGGCTTCCGATCCGAACCACTTCTGCTAAGATTGCCTTTTCTCATTGTTTTATGTCCCCTGCTTAATCATCGCCATCATTTCGTGGTTTGTTTTCACGGTGTAAAATGTTTTTCGTTTAGCGGAACGCACCTTGGCCATGTTTGCACAACGGCTGAAGGAGTTCGTCCCCTTTACGGAAGCGACTATAGCGTCATTGTTTGAACATCGTTGTCGTTGTTGTCGCCTCTGCCATGGCTGGCATCATCACCATTTAATGACCATTACTTCGGGGGGGATGCTGACGAACGAACAAAGTACAATGGGAAATATAGTGTAAAAGAGAATTAGAGCCACAGTGAATGGTTACTATGGTTGTGTAAGCTGAACGGCTGGCGCAGGATGTGATATTATTTTTGATGATACATGTAGCAGAATACGTCTTTTGACGTACACTATACATGTCGCGCCACCTTCTCCAATAAAGAATATAGTTGTGGATAGGTCTTTACTATGATAATGACCTAATGGAGGTATGTCGTGCCAACTTGAAACTTAAGTGACCCTCGCGGTTCACAACGAAATAGACTGGGGCACAATAAGGAGACAAACTGAGATACGCTAAAACATTCAAGGATCATAATTCGACTCGTACGTGTCAACGTGACGAGACCACGAACGTAACGCGCAGCGTAGTAACAAACAATTCGATAAAATACTTCAAGCAAATACGTTAAACATCGCTCGAAAAAAAAGGCTTTTAGACCCTTAGAATCAATCAGCTGTTCAAATTTCTGAATTCTCTCATTGTCCAGGACCAAATTCTAAGTTAGAGAAACCGCAAGATCATGTTATAGTTACTATTATTGCGGTATCTATAGTCAACTGTTCATTTACACTTGTGTGAAACTTTTCTAATTTTCCATTGTGCACTCATATGTAACTCGATGCTTTTTCATTTGAGCTCTTTCATTTATCTAAATCCTGTTCCGCCTGAAGCCAAAGTACTTCACACCCGTCTCTTCGCTATTCAGAAATACCCCGCCGCCCCAGCAGCGTGCAGAGGTAGCAGTAGCCTGCTGGCCAACAGCAGGCAGCGCACGACATTGGCAGAACGGACGGTTTTAGCGTTCGTAAAAGTGACATTTTTACTGCTATCGCTCGGCATTTATTGGTTCTTCTACATTGATCGATTTGAATTCTGCCCGTTGGGGGGCAATCGGGATTACGTTCAATAGGAACAATTAGGAACTAGGTGGCGACGTTGCGGTCCGTCGCGATAGCGACGAAGCTATGACCCGGATCGGCCTCAGCGTAGAAAGCTGAAGCAAAAAACGAACACTGGAACGTTTATGCACGCTATCACGACCACCTCTGTCGCCGCTGCTGGCAGCGTTGTTGTATGAAATTTCGACCGATCCACAGCGGGCCCTTGAGAGGAATTGCGTCAGGAACAATTAAAGAGTTCCCGTTCTTCATCGAATGTACAGACGGACTTTCATCGTAAGACGACGATCTCCGCATATAGAAAAAGAATCAGGTGTATCTTCGCGATCTGAGTTTTTTTCTAAATAGGAAGTGTGTACATTTTAACGTGAGGGTTTCTAGATAATTTTTTTATCATATCACATGCATTTAGCCTTTGTGTGTTTCGCGCGAAGTATCCACTACGCAATATTGTCCGTACTGGTATTTTTACAGATAGAGTTCATTTTCGTAGATCGTGTTGAGCCATATTTGACCTACTAACATATTTCAACGCCAGTTGGCACAGATGCGGTACTCAAATTTTTCAATTATCCTCTCCAACGGGATTCCCAATGAATATTAACGAGACAATAGTCCCTAACGCATGTGTTGATTGTTACGACGGCTAGCAGCGTCTTTGTCTATATCTTGCTCTAAAGTATGATCATACTGTGACGCCGGCTGGTACATCCTTCCTGCTTCAGACTGCTAGCTGGATAAGCAACTATAGCGTAGACAAGAAAACCTAAACAAATAGCAGGCACGGTTTGGAGGCCTCTGAATGCGTATTGAGTATCAAATCTTAGCCTACTCAAGCAGTGCGGGCCTTTATTGCTCGCCAACACCTAGACCCATTGCAGAGAAATCTGTCGTTGTCTTGCACACAAGTGTTTGTTAACATGACGACATGTATCGTACCCTGCGACGATTCTCACTAAGCGGTGTGCGTTTAGGTTGTTGTGTGGGCCTGTTTTCGAGCGAGCCTGAGCATTTGTACGGGGCTCGGGGACATCACGGAGAGATGATCGAAGTTTATAGTATGATAAAGTGCGTATTGCAGGACAAGTGATGACAGCGTTGGCTATAGACGAGCTCGACGAAGCGGTATAGACAAGTTCAGTGACAGCGACGGATAGGCCCCCGAATAATGAGGAAAAACAGAATTAAGTTTTGCCACATATTGCGTGGGCTTAGAGATTAGATTCTGGTTGGACGTTTTTCACTCTACGAAGGGCTTAATGTCAATCGTGACACACTGATCCTCGTCTAAAATCGATCTCATTTGTAGATAACATGTGATTGTGTTTACGAGTGCGCCTAGAATGCATGTATCATTCGATGAAACACATTAAATTGTCATCAGCTGCCGTTATCGATAAGCATATAGGGCAAAGCAGGCAACACGAATATAGTCAGCTTAAGCTACGTACACCGTATCTGCTCATCTAACACATCTAGGTACCTGTTGCTCGTCTTAGGAGTAGGCGAACATAGTAGATACATAACCAATAACGAAACACGTGAGTGACGAACGATGCTGAACACGAGATTGTGTCTGTGATGGCTGCACAGATCGCCGCACACGAAGACATAGTCTGAGAGGCCTCTGTCGGTAACTGCGCCGGCGACGAAAACAACGAGAAAGCCAAAAATGACGGCAGCGTCAGTAACGCGCACTCTATATTGTATTCGTATTCAGCTTCCGTCTGTCTGTGCGCGCGAATGATCGTACCGAACGAACGGCAGGCTTCTGGCCTGAAGCGATTATAATAACATTAACAAAACGAACAACAAACAGCCTGTTCGCCAAACGGCCGTTGCTGGCGCTGCTGTTTCTGCTAGTAGCTGCAATGGACGTACGTTATTGCTCGCATATTTACAGTCAAGAACCTATCGATATACACAGCGGACCTAGTCTAGTGAAGAGTGAGGGAGAAATGTACCGATTAGGCTGGATGTGCCCCTCTGTTGGTGTTGAACTAACTTCTCGATTCCAGCTGAACTTACATTTGGCGACGTGACGAAAAAACTGGCACAGTTAAAGTCGATCTGACAGGTATCAAGAAACGCTGGCAGGCACCCAACTGACTGTGTGAGATGATAATGTATTTAGAGGTAACATTCACATGTGCTGTGTCACGTGCGGACAGTAACGCAAGACGTAGAAACGTCCAAAGCCGACGTCCGCGCTCGAAATCAATTCAGGTCGCCTCGCACGATCGTTTCGGCAATGCTGCTATCCCGCGAACAATAGAATCGCAGAATCGAGACTAAATAATGGTGTTTTATTCGTGTTTGCAAACAAGAATCTGCCCGCGATCACTGGCGAACGTAAGCGCGGACGCCGTCATCCCAGCCGGAAACAACGCGGCAACGTAGTGGTCGACCGAATGTTTCGACGACGACGACGACGACGAACTAGCACGGATCAGCGTGCCGACGCTCACCGGTTGACGACACGATGCGTGCGTGTCTACCGTGCGATGAAATGTTGAAATTGTTCATTCGTAACTTTATAACACCGACAATATGGATATACACATGTACTTGTGTCACGTACAGCCTGCCCATGTGCATCATCTGCGTATGAACAAGAGAGAGACCTGCAATTGATTTGATACTTTGAACCGTGCGTCGTAGTTCGGAGATTGTCAGTTTGGTTGTTTCTAGCCATTGTTATACAGCTGATCATAGGCATTGCTATCGGTTTTTCTTTGCCTGAATTGAGCCACGTGTTCGATTTCGTAAAGCAGGAAAAGCGCAACAGGAGAAAAGGTGGCTATCATCGAAGAAGACGGACCGGATATTTTGGTGGTTAGAAAAGCTGTTGTGGTTGGTCGTATTCCTTAATTCGATGCAGAGCTAACACCACCAACGCACGCCATGTGAGAATGTCCAACTACGAAAACATACACCGCACTCCTACGAATTCAACACTCCCCTATAGCCTATCATTAAACTTCTACATGAAATATTGGAATCAAGCGGAGTCTCCGTTCGCCGCATTCGCCGTTATAGGTCTGCCTTTTGCTTACATAAGAACCTAGAGGTAGGGTTTTGGTGCGTTTATCGGACTGATACGTGCTGTTATTACTACTGCTATTATTATTGTTTTAGCCGTCTGTTGTGTCTGAAAATCAATGGTAATACGATTGACCACAAACGAAAAAATATTCTAACCGACCCACACGGACTATGGGGAATGCCCCATTGACCAGGCAGTGGTGATCATGCAAATTGAGTGGCTATTATAGTGTTAGTAGAAACCGTCTTATTCGGGTTAATCCGCTCTCTTTCTGGAAGACGGCAGCATATATGTCCATATGACTTTGCTTATTTATCGCGATAAGCCTCTTCTGCTATCTTTTTTGGTACTCTACGGATTCTGCTCACAGTGGCGAGGCACCATGACTATTATAGTGATTATCACAACGCTTTGACTACCAGTATAGCATTCAAGGGCACGAAGACCAGCGAACGGTACACTGCGATTCATAAACCATAGATAGTCTTGTTCAAATTATTGCGCGCAAAACACCAGCCACTGACGAGCCAAACATTTGTCAAGGCGTAACTATGCCTAGCACCTCTGAACCCGGGAGCTGCTAGTAGGAATGAAGAAGGTCGATCGGTAATTATTACCATAATGGCACTATAGGCCATTGTTGTTACCCACTTTACAAGACTTTACACGGCACAGTTTACGTCACATATGCATATAACCATCTGTGTAGGAATTGATCCTAAAGGAAACCTAAAGGGGTTATTATTAAAGCATACTTCGTTTCCTAAATCTCCAATAGCCCTGCTGGCGGTTGAATAGTGCCTCTATTACAGGTCAGACGCTTGGTTAAAATCATCTGTTCAGAACAAATAGTTAGCTAATGGCGTAAATAACGAGGATGTTGATATATTTTATAGCGAGGGACGCTAGTGCCGTGGAGTGACGCACGAGACGATCGAACCCGTTTAGCCAATAGAAAACACCGAGTGCTACACAAAGACATTATTGCGAATGGCCAATAAAAGATGCACAGAACCGCAAGCGTATTCGCCGATTGCAACGGGATCGATTCTGATCGTAGAATTTCCGCTGCCAACGATTGTCATCTGCCATTCCAGTTGTCACTTGAGTGCGTTGCTAGCCCTGCGCAGCTTAAGAAACTTGGCTTCGCGTTTTCCGAGGAAGAGAAACTTGAGTTTTTCAAAAGTGAGTTCAAACGCTGTTAATGGCGAAGGCAAGGGATCATCATCATCATCGTTATTGTTAATAGGAATCCTCTGAGCTGGTGTGAAGAGGTGCCGGTAAAAGCCTGATCAAACGAACAACTAGGCTAAAGTCTAGGCGTATCTAGTCTAACTAGATACGTTTTAGTGGTCTAGACTGATAGTCGTATTGTTTAACAATATGCAAGAACTGACAAGAACTAACTGCATAATCTATTATTATATATTTTGGACTTAACATTGTTTTTCCTATTAATATCTAGGGTAACGGATAACTATTTTGAGTTTAAGGCCAAGTATTGTCGCTATGTATTATAGTTCAGGCGGGTGATTGCTTTCAGTACAAAACAAGGGGTCTCTACGGTGTCGAACCAATCTAGACCACCACACACAAGTTCAGTAAGTCAGCAAGTTGCCACTGCACCGTCAAACGGACAATCTCTAGCTGATTAGGGACACATAATGGATGTGGTATTTATCGTATTTCATTTTCGGTCGTCGATTGATTGCAGTTCTATGTGCGGAGCGGCTGACGCAGATGACCCGGACGTATGACGATTCCGACGCTCTCACGCGGCTGCTGGAGGAGAAGGAGAGGGATCTTGAACTTGCCGCCCATATTGGCAAGAGCCTCCTCGACGAGAAGAGAACGTTACAGGTAGCCAGCGCTAGGCATTGTGTATTCGAACCTCAAAAATCATCACTATATATGATGCAGATGGAATTAAACATGATTGAACACTCTCTCGAATTTTGCGCCCCGGACTGCTTTAGTTAGTAATCATGTAGTAAATAGTTAAATTCCGAGACGACGTGAAGTGTCTCTGTTGAAGTGCGGTTCGAACCTAGATCACCTCACGACGTGTTTCGGTATCTAGTAAGTAAGCGCATTGCCGTTGCAGTATCATGGGAACACAATTAAAATCTGTAGATGAAGTATCTGGATAGGCTTGTTCCTTTGGCCGAAGCACCTGTGTAAGCTAAGGCCAGGAAAGGTGTTTAGTCAATTTGCATAATGAACCTTACCTGGACACAAGAAACATAGTCGTTATTCGAAATCGCCCTGCTGTTTTTACATTTAATATGTTTAGTTCGTTTGCAAGCTAATTAACGTTGTATGAGTTTCGCTTTCGAAATAATGTTAGATCGAAGCCACGGCCGAAGAATCGTAGTAAACACCAGGTAAAGTTTTTGGTAAACATTGCCATGGTACTAACCTTGTACGCGTTTTTCCATGCGTTGTGTAGGAGAGGATTGAATCTCTTGAGCAGGAGCTCCAAGCAGCTCAGGAAATTGTGACCCAGCTTCGTCATGACCTATCACTCAAAAGTGGGCTTCTTGCCATCTATCAGGAGGGTGAGGACGACAGCCCGGGAGGAGACCTTCCACCCTGCGGGGTCGATCTCCTGCAAAAAAAAATCAGCGAACTCGAGACGGAAAATGAGCGACTCAAAAGTGAGGTGCGTACGCGGCTCGATAGCTTCATCAATTTTTCGCTCAAGTACAATTCCAATGAAAAAGGTCATGGCAAACTTCGTGAAAACCGTTCGTGTTCTACCTCTAAATCTGATGATGTATGAGAACATATCTATTCGTATTTAACATATTACCTTTATGTATGTATCACTTATTCTAAAGTGCAATTATCCATTTTTACTTTACATTTCTTCCCCTCTAGTCGGTTACGTGGACCGACGATTTGGAAGCGGAAGAGAAGCGTGAAACTGAGCTAATTAATGAGTGTTTACGCGAGCTAAATGAAAGCCAGCGCGAGTCTGCCCGGCTACGCGATGAGCTTGGCAAAAAAGCCGAGAATTCCGCTAAACAAGCGGAGGAAATTACGCAATTACTGGGACAAATCGTAGATCTGCAGAAAAAGGTACCAAGCACATTAATGATATTACGACATTTTGAGATTAATAGCTGCACTATTACATCCTTTCGGGGTTGCTCGGCTCTAGGTGCAAACGTAGACGAAACCTGTGTTGACGTAGTTATAGTTCTTGCAAGGGCTCGATATATTTGTAACCGGTACAATTGTAAATAATGCGAAACATTTTATAAAAACACTTCGCCACAGTCTGCCACAATATTTTCTCAAAAATTCGGGTTTTTTTAGGTCCGCGAGTATTCTATTGAAAATGAGACCTTACGTATGAACATGGACGTAATGGGTGAGACCCAACAGGAGCTCACCCTCGAACTTGGCAACTGCAAGGATAAGTACAACAACCTTCTATGTGCCTTCCAAGTACGTATATGCAGCTAGGCAGGTAATGAACCCCCGAAAAACAATAACACCAGTCGTCACATTTCTATTAAAAACTACGCAAAAACACGAAATGATGACAGCTAGTGATCAACACCGAAATCAACAGTAAGCCCAACTGCGCGTAATGTGCAAAAAAAAAAAAGTATAATCTTGTATGTGTATCTCGAATTCGTTTCGAGAAAACAGACGGTTATGGCAAAAAGCGTGACGACGTGTCGGCCGGCATCATTTCCGGTATCGACCGGTATGTTTTCGAACTTTCGGCATCAGTCTTGTTGAGTTTGATCGATCGATCGATCGATCGATCGATCGATCAAGTTTAAGTAACATATTTATTTTACTATACGTTATCATTTTAGCAATATACTCAGTTGTTCTGCCATAGAGATAGCATTTTTCTACCGCGCCGGGGGTTTTGCTTGTGTGGAAACGCATATACGCAAACAAATGTACCCAATGCGTGAAAAATGGCCAACGACGCTTTTTGGCTACAACTAAATATGTAAGGATATTTTTCAAAATTTTTTTCTAAGACCCAAGAGAGGTGAAGTCGATAAATCTTCGCAAAAAATTGCAGTTATCACGTGAGTGGTTTATGGGTGCAATTGAAATAACCACTTTGAACCAAATAATATTAATTCTTGAACTCGCAAAAAACGTATTAATTTCCCATGAACGTGTGTTTGCTAAAAGATTTATGCAAGAGATAATCGAGAACTAGTAGAAACAAACTCACTGGAAGAAAGAAAGGGACGCTGAACCAATTGAGTCATGATCGAGATCTTAAGGTAAACATTAAATGCCAAAAATTCAGTGTTCTGCAGAAATCCGGTTGTCGGTATGCTTTAAAATCGTGCTCAAAAAAGCAGAGAAAAACAAAATGGCAATTGCAGAATGTACGAGAAAATCGAAATTCTACGCGATGAGTGGGCGGAAAAAGAGGTGTGAACTTACAGACAAATTATAATATATTCTACACTGTTGAGAATAACCGCCAGCAGGTGGCGGCCCAGATGGCATAAAAGCAGCGATGGACAAGAACATATAAGAATCCTTTTATTATTATTTTTGTTTTCTGAAGATGTATCTTATAACCTTACAAAAATAATACTATTCAATGTTGTTACTACTCTAAAAGAAGAAGCAGTCGTGCCGTATGAGCTTTTTTGATTCTAATCGGATTTACGTCCAGCACATTACCTTCTAACCGACCATGACGTCCCTGACTACAGTTATCATAACAGCGTTTTTCTACACATAAGCAAACTTCCCTCTTTATCGCTCTACATCCAAGATGACTGTACAGGTACCGTCCGTGGATATTGTTGGCACTATTATCATTACTACTGAATAACTATTTATTTGTTCTAAAGATTGTATTTGGCATTGCTCTAAGCCGTATACTTGCTTCTGCCATTTGTCACTGTTTTTTGCAGGAACTCCAAGAGGAGTTCCGCCAGCGCAAGCGTCGCTCGAGTATAAGCAGCGTGTGCGGCGTCGGCGGAATCGCGGCAAACGCGACGCAAGGACACCCTAACAGCGGCAACAATAACCATCATCACCATCACCATCACCATCATCATCATCACGTAAACCAAAATGGCGGCGTGGCGGTGGGATTCTCTGTTGGTGTCGGGGTGGCCCAGGCCAAAAGTTACAACAACCACGGGTCACACGGACCCTATACCAAATATATTAATCCAGATTCGCTTGCAGCCGAGCTTTCAATGTCGATGAGAACGGACATTTCCGAAGGATATCACTCTGACGACAGGTATGCGTTTACCCACGTAGAGGAGAATAGAAAACGTACGATTAAAGTCATTGAAAAGCAACGCTAAGAAGAAACTATTGATTTATAGTCTGCTATATATAGACCAGTCATTGTAGCATACAGAATCTATGAGTCAGTAGTGACTAGTTAATGGGACGGTTAGGACGTAGCACAGCAAATAAATGCTTTTGCGAACTAAGGATGAGCAAAATATCGGTGACGAACGCAGTATGTTTTGTCGTGTTTGATTGAACGGTCCATGTGTACGACATTGGATTCGGCCTTTCTGTACAGGGGCAGAAATCTGCAGGACATGCCTTTGTCCTTGTGAATATACAGCGTACGATACCTGAATTGCAAGTGTCCTAACACTGTATCGAAGTGAAAACAAATATTTTAGGTGTTGTTCCTGACGGTCATCGTTATTAAATTAAGCCACAACTGACCGCAATTACAACTTCAGTTCGACTTACACATCTAACTAGTTACTCCAGAAATCGGAAGTTCGGTTGCATAGCTTTCCCGATAGTAACCGTGCGTCACGCGATGCTGGTCGGTCTAAGCTAGCTAAAATGCGTTTAATTTTGGGCTAATAGCGGGACGAAATTTTGTCAATATAGTAGGCACTAATTGTTGAAACTTTCCGGGACGATCCAATCTTTTCTTCAAAAGGGTCATCCATTTCTATGCAAAAATCAAGGTGTAGCCAGCGGGACGAGATTGGGTAACGTCTAACCCCCACTCAAACTCTGGAAACAGCGCATAGTTTCTTGCGTTTGTTGTGTTGTTCTAGAAAAAAAAACTGGCTTCCTTCGTACCAGGACCAGCAGATGCCCGAGACGAAAAACAGCCCGTAAAAGTTGGTTCGAATTTAAATATCATACGCCGTATATAATTGATGGTTTATTCGGTGTTATCATCTAGTAAGCCTAAACGTTTTAATTTTGCAACAATACCTAGTCGTGCTATGTATACTTCATGAGTCTTGGCCAACGTTGAGTATGCTCGAGGTCCAGTCTGCCGCTATAACAATGGATTAGGAAATGGTTAGTCATAACGATTAGTGATTGGTGTGTACAATCCCTTTACAGTGAACTCGCGAGCAAATTTATTAACTGGCAATGTGTAGCTACACTGTGTTTCCTAAGCCCGCCTCTTATGCTTGCAGTATGGGTGACTTAACTACACCGTTCGTGGTCACAATTGCCCGTATTACCTTAATCATATAGAGTAATTACTGCAGAAATGCACCGAGTTTAACTGTTACCGCGTTAGAATCGATATTAAGCTTTTTTCCTCTTTGAAACTGTGTGTGTGTGTGTTTTTTTCTTTTTTGAAACTATTGTAAACCTTTATATAAACTTTATAATATTGTTCTTTTTCGCGTTTGATCTCCTTGTGGTGTCAATGCGTTTTACAGCGAGGGTTTGTTAAGACATATCTTGTAGGTCGAAATTGTTGTATGTTATATTTTATGATTTTTTGTTACTTTACATGATCAATCACATTGCATGCGCTATCCTTGATGCCTGTTTTTCATTGCATTTTTTGTTTTTCTTATATTTCCGTCTTCCTTCACATCTTAATGTCGACCCCGATGACCTCATCACCTCCACCGCGCGCTGCATACATACACGCACTTATTAGGGCTGCGACCTCTGCTTCGAACGCTTCCCCACAGCCGCCGTCCCGGCGACCTGTACAGGGCTGTGGCGATTCGGAACCGAATCTGCGTCCCCCTTGCAGAGCTGCCAATAGACGGCCAATGTCAAATGATTTCGACGGAGTATCGGATGAGAATGAGAGTCTATTTCCTGAAAGTTGCCAAACTGACGATGATTCGCAGTATTCGTAAGTTCGCAATGAATTTCCTTTTCAAGAGATATACATACGGAATACTTCGGGCAATGTTTAATCTCGTACTGGTGTTGGTCCTTTGTTTATACAGGTCCCCGTTGTATTGATTTCCTTTGAGACGATTTTTGTTACCAATGTAGAAGACACATCAAAATGGGGCGTAGTTTGCAGTTAGCTAACTTATTACGCAACGAATGCTCACCGGCTCGTATCACGCTGTAACTTTATTATCCGTGGTATTAGTAGTGGTAGTCATTGTTTTTCTCGATCAAACAATATCGAACCAAGTGAGGGACCTCCAGTACTTGCCCTATGTTACGGTGTCAATGCCCACTGTATACAAAATTTGCGTCCTTAATGCATGATCTTAAAGTCTGTTCTTCTTATTTTTTTTTATATACTTTCGTTTAAGAAACATTTGAAAGGTCCTATTTTTTAGACAAAATTTTTCTTAAAGTAACCAGCATTCTGTCGCTTGATGAACGCGTAACTTCCTTTCACAATAGTCTCATAATCACCAAAAAAATACCGAATAATTGTGCACAGGAACAGGTTTGTGAAGTAGACTAACTAGATGCCGATGTTCGCTTGGTTATTGTTTTGGTACCTGTTTGTAAATTATCGGAAGTTGTCCGATCAACGATCTGATGAATTTTACAGCATCGTGTATATCCGGCGTGCTTCTCCGAATATTACTATAAGAATACCACACTGGGTGAAAACATTTAGTAAGAAGGGATCTAATTACGACCCAGATGGGATGGCTTGCTTTTCGGCGTACGGAACATACTAGGATCTATCATTCTTCATTATCCACGCTAGAAGACAATCGGGTAGCCCGAAGTGGGCTAACGCACAGTAGACGGCGAAAAAGGCAAAAAAAAAGAACAGATTGCGAAATCATGGAATGCTCAACAGAATCATATCTTCCTAGACGAATTTGAATAACGAGAAGCAGCAACTATCCAAAACAACCTAATTTAATAAAAAGATTTATTGAATTTTATTTTGTTAAGTGGCAAAGTCTAATATGGTGACTAAACTATTACGTCAGGTAACGATTGTGACGTCGAAACAGAATCGATTACGTAAGCAACGTAACTAAAAAGCTATAGTCATATTAGCGAAATATTAAGAGTTTTCGTCGTTTGGTTGACACATCGGCATCAGCACCTGCGCGCGCGCTGCATAATCAGCATGTTACCCACGTGACAATTTGTACCCCCACCCCATGATGTCTTGTGTTTACGGTTCGCGACGTTGATCTTAGTCAATGCTAGAACGACGGTAGACGTTATCTGTTGCAGATATATTTGATAATTCAATAGCATAACAATAGTAGGAGTTATTGACGGAAATGATATGCAGGACAAACCGTTGCCAGTTGTTGAAAACAAGTATACGGGGTGCTTAGCGGTTTGATACCAGAATGCTAGCTACATAAAAAAGTCAATTTTTTTACTTCAGCTTTAGATACTCGGACTGCTCAACTGTTTCAGAATTCATATATTTTGAATCCACTTATTTACTATTGCTTATTTATTTACCAGTCAGCATGAAATATACGTGTGAACGTAACATGGCTCTGAATGGCCACAAGTTCACATTAACTGCCCATAGCATATTGATGCCCGATCAGCACCGAAACTGGCCATTAGTTAGAAATGTGTCCAAGGGAGAGCGTGGTCTGGGTGGCGTCTCCTTGAATGCCCTGCTACGGTAACCAGGAACTAAGAAACGTCCAGTCGTACTGGTCCCAATCTCAGCGTTGGAAAAAGATTATCGAACATTAATATTGCCAAAATCAAATGGACTCACGAGGAGTTCAGAAAAAAAACAAGAATCTGTTAATAAGCTGTTTGGAGATAAGTCCAGCAAGACCCACCCCGGTTAGACTCCTGATGGCGGCAAGTCCTTGACCTTTTGACTCGAAGAATTTGTTCACGTAGAAATAATAGTTGAGGGTGTCATAATTAAAGAAAATAAGTAAAAAGAATTATAAATGCGTTTGTGCAGTACCTTATAATGCTTTGTGCCATTAGATGTTATTAAACGTTTGTTTAAAAAAAAATACCCAGCTACTACCCGTTTGCCTACTGCGTGTTGAACGTGATAGTTTTAAAAGTTTCGAACATCGAAAGATTAGTCATCAATTTTGCCACGAATCACGAATTTTCCGTGTGTGTTCTGGTTAGCAGGGAAAATACGCTTATTTGTGATATAAGGCTGCGATACACCAAGCAGTAAAAGTGGGATATAACCACCATATTAGAACGTTGTGCAGTTGATTTCGTTATGATGTTGTGGGCTAGATCGTTAGATACTACTGAGTTGATAGACGTACTGCTATGTACTATCGGAAACCCGTTTGTACCATATACGACGGTGTTTAACTTTGGTTCGCGCTGCACATGAAATGAGTACACTCGTCGCTATATTCCGAAATGCGTATCATAGTCTCCCTTATGTTCTGTTGCGACATTCGCTCAAAGCGAAATGAATCTTACGTGTGTCAAGGTTTATAAAAACGGCCGGTTTGTCTCCCACTTGCTAACGACATTGTTCTTCCCTCAGTTCGATCGGCTCGTACTTTCCAGCCATGGCTCCTGTTGCTATGTTGTATCCTTTGTTTCGCGTTTATAACTCGTGGGTAATTGTGTATGTTGGCTGTTACGTTTCTCGTCGCCTAGTGCCGTATATAGTTGTTAGCTGTATTTTTTCCTGTTGTTGTTGTTGTTGTTGTTGTTGTTGTTGTTGCTGTGTCAATTGCAGGTTATTGTGGATTTTGTTGTTGATTTTCCTGCCGGCTTTGCTGCAATGGTTGGCTGAAGCCCTCGCAACCATACCGCTTCAGTAGCTTATCAAGTTTCTATTTAACTGAACCACACCCCTTCCCCACCGTGTCTTGCAACTTGGCCAGTGAAGGCAATCGCTAATACGACCTAATTAGAGCGAAAAATCCAGTGTGACAGTAAACCAAACTAAAGGCTAAATGTCCAGCAAAGAACGACTCATCTGAGCTAAATTAAATGATGTAAAATTCCCTGAAAACCACAAGCCGACAATAGGTCATACCTACCCGTCTCGAAGCAGCTGTTCGACTTGCCTGATCCTCCGTCCGTCGATTAAAACCGATCGATCAGCCGCTCGTCCCCGTCCCATGAACTCATTCGTCGACATCTACGGACCAAATTGCTTTGTAACATTCCCCACATCTGCCCGTCTGCAATCCACCTGCCTCGTGCTACCTCCGCTATCTTTCCACTATCTATGGGGCAAAACCTTACGCGCACATTTTTCACCAAGAGTATAGCGCGCCTCTACAGCGCGATCATGCGTTTCAAACAACTTGCCCATCCCGACACTGAAATCGATACTTGAAACATCGTAGATTATGAATTATCTCCAGATCACAAAATCATCCGTTATAGATTTCATCAGCTCGCTAACAAGGCAACAATTTGCTTTGCTTTCGATGGTGGACTCCATTAAATCGTATGGAAAAGTAGAATGCCATCAAAGATATATGTAGTCACACCTACGTATGCCGCAAATTTAAACCGAAGAAACGATTTGTAAGAGAACAGATTACAAAGTTGACTGATGTGATATGCGAAATGCTTTGTCCGTCTATTTGCAAGTGGATGATGCCTTGTAAACGGATTGTAGACATGCACCATTTGAGAAACTAGGTTCTTACAATAAGGCTTTGGCGACTGTTTTTTCGTCTATTTAGGCATGGTTTTTTTTCTGTTTATTTAGGCATGTTTTTTTTCGCGATTCCTTTCTTGTCTATTTATACATGTTTTTTTTTTCTTGTAACCAACGTGCTGGTTGTGTGAGCCTTAGTCGGATTTGCTCCTTCAGCAGATCAACGAGATTTTTCCCTTTTGTGTTTACATTTTGCTCTGAAGTCTACGTGATATACCGAGGCTAGTACGTGCATTATGTAGAGGTTCTGAGATTATCCTGATTTTTTTTACAATGCTTTACAAATTGTTCAAGCTGGTTTTCAGTATTTATTAGGAACAGAAAAATCGAGTTTAGTCTCTGTTCATTAGGTTCAATTCACCATATAGCTATCTCGGTCTGTCAATGGGGACTCCAATGAATACCTTAACAGAAAGATGTTATAGCGTTGCATTGTAGTTGTTTTCGTTTGGTTTTTGATAAATGTTGAGATGATCATGTTAATAATCATAGATAGCCTCTAGATAGTGGGCAAATCTGGAAACGGTTCGCCTGTTTATGTGTAACGCGGCGAATTTCATGAAGATACATAAGTTAGTTGGCTGGCACCAATTAGAAGCAACTATCTCCACGCGATTATTCTTTATAGAATAGTTGCATAGAGATAATCGTATTGAGACGGGATCTAATAATTTATATTACCTGGTGTAAAGTGGTTACCGGTTACTTTCAATATATATATATATATATGTATATATATATATATCTTTAATATTGGTTCGCGAAGAAGCTGTGAAGTATATTTTGAACATAGCGAAATTTAGGACCGCCAGCTGGCAATGTTTTTTTTTTACCTAAGAACAGAAATTTCATTTCCGACACTTAATTAATCAAGTGTTAGTTTCTATAGAGACTTGAGCGGATTTTCGTCGATCATTTATTTAGCTTAACCAAAAAGCAGGAAATGCGTTCTTAAGGAAACAACCGTGTGCTGGTGGTATTAGTATAAATAGTCTTCATGGGGCATATTACATAGTAACCGGTCACGACTCCGGAGTAAGTTGGTAAGAAATTTCCATGTTCTAGATTTCGTAGTTTTCTTGGACGTGACAAGTTAGATTTAAGCCTGCGTTGGGAGAATATGATAATACTAGAGGCTATTAACGTTAGTAGCTTATTTCTTCCGGATTTCTTCTTACGGATAAGTTAGTTTCAGGTGATTCCAAAGAGAAACACGTAGTTCCAGGTGAACTTTGAAGTAAAACTCCAAAAAGCATTCCCCTTATTAGGTAACTGGTAATTCTACTTGATGTGATCGCTGTTAGGTGAAAGTAAGAGAGAGATTTTACAGACATGGGTAAAACGTGTTTTATGTTAACAGATCGTTGCTTGTTCTACCAGGATCCCTAATTCTAAATCTGAACTGCAAAATTGAAACATCAAGTGCCATTAAGTGAGCGAGATATAATCATATCTTGAACGTTTGCTATGATCAAGTTAAATTACTGATTAATTAAGCGGGAATTTGTCCTGTTTGTATATATGCCCATAAAATGAATGTGTGAATTGAACAGATGTGCAAAGAAGATTCATACGAAATGGCAGCGAGGCCGTGACCAAGTGATCCGTAGGTAAAGATTTCAGACACCGATTGAGCGCTGAGAGGAATTTACAACGCGAGTTGACGCCAGTGTCTATACACGCATGCTCTCATAACTATGCAAACTTTTATCCGTGCCGATGATTTAGTTTTAGGTAGAAACAGCACTAGCAACTTGCCACCTGTCTCATCTGGACGAAATAAGTGGTCAAGCTTATTAATCGAGAAACTGAAACTTTTCGGTGTCTCATCAAACTAAAGTAAAATAGTTAGGCATATTCCCCCGACAGACTGAGTCAAGAACTGACGCTTTTTCGGGCAAATAGGCTTACCAATCACTGCCCGCCTGAAGGTGGGTTCGGACTTTTGTTCTTCTATTTGCCAACTCGATATAGTTTATGGGGCCAAAATACTGCTGGTGGCGCGTTTGTAGCGCGGTTGGATTTAACACTCGTTCGACTTAATATGAGTGTGATATAGTAAACTTAGCCATACATGCGAAGATCTCGATCAAATTCCGTCATTATTGTACGAGATACAGCCACAGAAGCCAGCGAAACGGCAAAACGTGACGCGACATATGCCGATAAGGGCTTGTTCAAACAGAAGTGCTTAATATTACTATAGATAAAGCTTGTTGCTGCGACTTTTCAAACATCGTTTTTTTTTTTAGTCGAATTTCGAGGGTGACTGCTAGCGGTGTAAATCCGTTATTGAATTTACAAATGCGAAAACGAAAATGAGATTATGGTAATAATAACAACTATAAGCCAATAAAATGTGAAAGTGATAAAAGATGTTGGAAGAATATGTTTTGTCTTCGTTTTCACCGTTTCAATGTTGTCTGTCGTCTGAGTTCGTCTGCATGTTTACAAACAAAAGGTAACGCATGAGTCACTGTTAGCTTGATTTAATCGCATTGCATTAACATTCATTGGCACTACCCGATAGCTGCGTTGATGTTATTCTAAAGGCGATCGTAGACGCATGCGCTGTCGCTTTAATTTATCGAGGCACTCCATAGGTTGGCTCAGCTTGAACTAACAACTAGTAAGACGAATAACATTATTTACGATAGTTTTTGTTAAATAGTTACTGAGTAAAATTGTATCAATACACCCGCACTTGCACAGGCAGACAATCATATACGCAAATATTTCGTACCGTGCCACCTTAAAGTTAGAATCTGGTAGCCTTCGAGGCTGCGCAAAGCGTAGTGCACTCATAGAAAAGGCCTTAGGATCTAATGATGACTAGAGCACCATGTTACATATTAATGATAGATATAGTAATTATTGGGTCTTTTCCTCGATGCGTCTTAGCTGGAAGCACATAGAAACATTTGCATGTAAATCGAGCTGAGGCTAATGATCGACTCCTATCGGATCGATCAATGAGCTGTACTTGGTCCTAGCTAAAACGATGATTTTATATACACCTCTGTCTGTCGGATAGTAACTAATAGGTAAGATGGAAAGTAACAGAAATGACACCTGTGAAAGAAGAGATTCTAATTTATATGTCGATGTAGGTAGAATATTTGGCTTGCTGAGTAGCTGAGAGAAATGTTTGTGAATTAATTGGTGAAGCTCACCTAACAGTTGTAATAGCGCAGTTTCTGTCCCGTTGTGGGAACATTAGGCGATATGAACAATCGCGTAGCAGCGAATTCTAAAAGGTTACAGGAGCCCCTGGAGTAGTAAACATCTTTTTGAGTCTATCCATATCTTTATAGAACCGATCATGATTCAAAGTCGTCTCGTTTTTTTCTGTCCTTTTATTATCTCTATACACACGGCAACATCGACGCGGTGGACTTCTATCTGGCTATTGGCTTACTACGGTATTTAGGTCTTTGAGCAGTATAGGCCTAAACCCGGTGCACGGTAAGCATCCAGTGGGTATGGGCCTGGAATTACATTCGCCTATGAAAGCAGGCCACGGCATGGGAGGCCTGATGGGCCTACCACAGTCGCAAAGCTTCTTTGAACTCGACGAAGATCCGACCTCGCGATGCCGAACACCAGATTCTATCCTGAGCGGGTTCAACGGCTTCAGCAGTGGGTCAACGAATTCCAATACGAGACGCTACAAGATACCGGGTAAGCACAACTTTTTTGTTTGTTAGATAGATACCCTCACACTTGAGACTAGATACTGATAGTCGATGGTAGGATCCGCTAATGCTGTTTAATCACATGGTCACCTGGAAATTAGAAAAGAACAAAGAGGAGAACAGTTCTATGGGAAAACAATGAATGGTTACTCTGGGCTTGTAAACTGTTATCTAGCTTACTTTTACATTAATTCCATACCTCTAAACCCACCAACGAAAATATGTGCTTCGTTTCACACAACATTTTTGTTAACAGATTCGGTGGCAATCTATAGTAAATAGTTTGCTTTCAAACAGTGATCGATTGAAACGAGGAAGAGCAAATCAAAGCATGATTAGAAGAAAAAAACAAAAGTGGCAGCGTCGTGAAGAGTTCTTGCTAGCTCTATTTGAGTCTAGCAAATAGACTACGATTCATACTGATTAAACTGGGAATAATAACCCCTTTCTAGCATGTGTCTACACGAATAGAACTGTGGCATGATAAGCGAACTATGTAGAAAACTGAGCATCGAATGACACCCAAGCAATAGTATAATTAAATATTTAAACTTTTCGAGTTAGGATTTTTCAGGATAGTAGATCAGTAGGATCTGAAAGAGTTCGGAGCTATAGAATACGACAAAAAGCATTTTTCGATCCCCCGATTTCAAATAACCATCGTATTCTGCAATTACATCCTTTTCTATTGTTTTTTTTTCGTTTTTCCGTATACGACTTGCTTTGCCTCTCCTTTTGCAGACAAGTTGCAAATCATTAAACCACTGGAAGGTTCACAGACGCTGCATCGATGGCGCCGTCTTGCCACGCCCGCTCCTCTCGGTCTCGTAGGACTCGAAGAGCGCATTCACGGCGTAAAAACGCGCTATGCACCCAAGTCTCCGCCCACTTTAACACCGAGTGGCATGGCAGCCAGCCTCTGCCCGAATAAAAGAGGTACACCTCAACCTCCAAGTTCACTAGATATTGCGTCATTTTTGCGAGAGGTTGCTGTTGACGAACCCCTCAGCCAGCCCGGTAAAAGTTTCGAGCAGAGCTCCTGTATTTATACCTATTCGACGTCGAATGTGCTCCACCCTGACGCGACACAAACGACGTCGAGTCTGGAGACGACCAAAATGGCGACCAGCGGATCGACGCATCGTTCACCCGTGCAGGCCACGGGTGGAATATTGAGCCGTTCAAGTTATCTGGTAGCCACGACAACATGTAGTGTCAACCGAGGCTTGGCACGAGTTTTGAACGAGCGGGGTATTCATGCGATGGTACCGGCCGTTTTACGCGACAAGAACGATGATGACGAACATATTTCAGGTTGGTAGTAGACAAACGAAGAGTGAGGGCTTCAAGATTGGGAATAATCCGTACTTCTAACTGGATTAATTATCTGAACATTTCGCTTAGTTCAGTAGGGGCTCATTGTTACCTTATGATCTGCCGTATAAAAATGTGTGTGCGTGCGTGCGTGCGTGCGTATGTGATTCATCATATCAGAATGATTGAAAATGATATGACAAAGTTTAAAAATCTTCACTTTACGTCAAAAATAAATATTTCAAAAAAAAAAACAAAAAGCAAAATATAAGCTAAGAGAGAAATAGACAGGTTCATTTCAGCATAAGAGATACAACAATCGAGACCAGCATATTATGGACCATGTCACTAAAGCTTACTTTCCACTATCTCATATAAAAGCATTTTTTATCGGATTTACTGCATGCGTTATATTTTGTTTATAGTGACGTCAACTCCAGCACCATCGCCCAACCAGACACCTCCGGGTACTCCTCCGAACGAGCTTGAAGACGATACGTCGGACATATTCACCCCGGATCTGGTCAAAGAGAATCGTGCAAAAGGGGTCTTGCTACGTTCTTACCGCGTCGAAGATGACTCTGTGAACGTTACCCCGACCAAAGGAGAGTATATTTCAAGGCGCAGAAATTATCCTCGCGCAGCGAAGCGTGCCCGACAAGAGCTTGATACCCAGGGATTGATGTCGAGGCTATCTCGCCTTGTTCAGTGGCCCTTCCAGGGCTATACGGCGGCTGATGGCAACTCTCAATCTATGGAGCTGTGTCATGCCGCTGTCACACGTATGTCGACCACAATGAGCGGTAAGAAAGCATCATATATTACCACTATCTTCAATTGGCTTGATTACGAAGCGAAATGCTCCCACAGAGTTCAGACTCGCGTGTAGCCAACTTGTTTAAGAATGGATATCTTGTACCATGAGTAATCGAATAACCGGAAATGTAAAACATTGCGAAGAAAGTAGCTTTGCATATCTATGAAGTGATAACTAATTTGAAAATAGGACAAAACGTTGTAGGAACATCACGGTAGATATGCTTCCACAATCACGACACATGTTTAGCAATGATATTTGTGCTTTTTATCTATTATTTTTCTGTATTCGGTGTGTATTTGTATTGAATCTATAGATTCGATCAGCTCGGTGCTTCCGATCAACACTATAGGACAGCCTCCTTCTGAAGCCTCCCCTACATCGATTACTTCATTAGCTTCAGCAACGGCATGTGGTCACACGACATCGCCGGTGACGTCGGCCTCTGCATCTATAGCGGTAGACGACACTTCCTCAATGCCACGATCAGCTGCCCCAAAGCCCTGGAGTCTTGTGCCACCCTCGAAGTTGGACACAAACGCGGCTTCTCGATTGATGCCTGCTATGCGGGTTCCCTTGGTTCGAGCGCCTAATCCTCTGGTTCAGATCAACACTAATCTCGTACCCAGCAATGCCCGACGCGCACGACCAATCGGCACCATAGGTTCGATGCGGAATATGCGCAAGGGGGCGCTTATGTAGTAATGTGAGGAAAAAGTACGGTAGAGAAACCATAATGTTAACAGATCTTGGAAGAACAATATGCGCCGCATCGACACTGCTATGCCAATACATTAAAAATTATAGCAGGCAACTACACGGTTTTTGTCTGCAACATACATTTAAAACCTTTAAGTTTAGTATTAAGTGTACGTAGTAATTAATGTCGAGGAAGCACGATCGAGTGAAGAAAATTGATAGATGCCAATAAGCTACTTCTCGCTGACATCCGACCTAACGGCCGTCTTCTGTTTTGAGACATCGTTGATGTTTTCGTGTCGTAAACAGTATTTATTCATTGTAAATTTGAAAATTGATGGAGGAACAATAACTTAGGAAGGTACGAAAAGACTATAACCAAAGTAATAGGAATATAGAGTACGAAATGGCTTCGCTTCGTTTGATTTATGCTTCAGCGGAAAATCGTAATCGGTCTGACGTGTGGCCTGTGACAGCCCTATATCTTGTTCTCACGAATGCCAATATTAGCGATAATATTGCTTGAAACAACTTGCCGGTATAACTTTGAAGGGATTTTTCAGCTTTAATTTACTCCTTCCAGTAGCGTATGACAAATAGGCTATAATAATAGTAATAGCTGCATACACAAACAAATACAGTAATTATAATCATTGATCAATACAATACAGAGTGAAAATTCTCGACAGAAAAGAGTAGCCAACTCTAGCTGGGTTGAAAAACCATAGCTGGGTGTTGTATTTAAAGAAAACATTACAATCGATTCGGGAGAGAGGGAGAGGTAGGAGTATAGAGTATCTATAAAGGCGCAACACCGGAAGTAAATCTAACCCCCGTAAAATTTTCAGCATGGGTCTGCTAAGATTCTCTCCGTTAGGGAACCCTTATACGTAATTGTCCGAACGGTTATTCGAGTTTGGGCTCATTAGTTGTTAATACGTTTGACATTGCCGTTACGATATATTGACTGTTGACTTTGACAGAGGCTACTAAACGAGGACCATTCGTAACCCGATTATTATGACTCTTACTATTTCTGCTCAGCTATTCATATTAATTGATCCTTGTGGAACAAACGAATGGAGAAATTGTCGAAACATTTTTGGGATGGTATACAGTATACAGCGTTACAAAGTGTTCACGTTACTATTATCTGCTAATATAATACCGTAGTTCGGTAATATAAATGAGGTCGGCTGGAGGCGGCGGCCGCGGCAACAAGCGAGGCTATAAAACAAGATGGTGTTTCCTTTTTGTCCGATTGGTTTTATGCTGTCGCTAGATTTCGTGTAACGTGGTGAAGGACGGATCATCTTCTCTGCGTTGCCCTCACCGATATAGGGTGGAACTATTTGAAACTGCATGACGCTACATTCAGTTTGACGTTACGGAACGAAATTTCTCCGCGTAGCTGAAGGCAGTACGGATGCGTTATACAAAAACACGCCTACAAATATACAGCAGATGGACTAATGCAATAACTTAAACGTTAATGTCAGAACGTATACTGTAAATTGTGTGAGATCGGAAAATTTGTTGGGGCTGTTCTAGATGAAGTTAACATATTTGATTTGTATCGACAACATCTACACTGATACATACAAAGTAGCCAATGACACAAACAAAAGTTATAATTCTCGTTTGTTATTGTTAAGCTGTTTAAGAGTGATCCTACTTGTTTTATTATTATCATTATTCTGAGCAAAATCAAATATAAGCTAGAAGATTTACGAAAAAGAAAGGCGAGCACGAACGGGGCATTTTTTTTGCCTACTAACGAAGACAAACAATTAAAGCAAAAATCCGATTTAATTGGTTTTTTTTAGTTGATTTGCTACATTTACAGTTGATTTTCGACTATCCAAGCTAACCTTACGGATCGATCCCTTAATCCATATAAATTAGTGGAGTTCGTCATTCGTATATATATACATATATATGTATATATATAAATGCCTTTTAAGAAGTCAACCTCAAGGATGTATCTCTGCCAGTGATGTTTCGACTCCTAAGCAAGCAGTCAAATAATGTATGTGCGCTTGCCAGTCAGTGAGCACCTGACTTTGGCTTTCAATGACAACAGTTGATGGAAGGCAAGACACTCCAGGCTCGTAACATCACAAACGAAAACTCAAGCTGTTACCTTGTTCGTAGCATTTTGTACATAAGCGACAGTATGACACTAATTAAGCTACGAGCGAAATCACTACGCTGCTGGACGAAATATGAGGACATATTAATTATATATACAATGGTTAAGTGTGTACCAATAAAGAAGTATCGCTAATGTGGAGAGAAAAACAAAAATCGGAACTGGATAGGGGGTATACGTGCATGGGGTGGGTTGTTATTTACGCAACGGCAACAAGCGGGTGCAAGCTGCTGAGCAGTAAAGCGAGGCGGTATTTACCGTCGGGGGATTATTGCTAGTAAGTTGCTATACGGGAAAGCTATGCAGGTTTGCGCCACTCAAATAAACCCCATATAATTCCCAAAAAAAAAAGGTTTTGTTCATGAAGAAATTTCGGCGCTTTTTTCTTCCGATTTGAGAAAAGTGATTCTGTCGAAGCGTTCGTCTTCGCTGGAAGTAAGACAGGCTAGCTACGTACGATTGTCTTTAAGTACAACAAAATACAATCAACAATAACTGAGACGCTTTGAATGGATTAGACGGAAAAAAAAATAAGATAAAAAAGCTTCAAAAACAACGTAGTATTAAACGACTGGAGGCGTGATAGAAGTGTTTTTTTGTATAGCTTTCTCGAAGTGCTCACTCATAGATGGGGCCAAAGCGTCTCAGCGGTGCGCAAGACCCCCAACTTGATTTGGGTCAAGTTGTTGCACGAAAGGAAGACATGAAAGTTAAAAAAAAAAAAGGCTAGTTCCCTACGTAAGCTGAGGAGGTCTTTTAGTTGCCACTGGGGTGTCAAGGGGCGGAAATGGGTCAAATACAGGATATCATCTAGAAGAGATTTAAAAGACCGACACAGCAATAACAATGTCTGGACGGCGTTGATTTAACGAAACAAACTTAGGCTGTTCTTAGCAAACAGTATCATTATGGGTCGTTGGGTGTCTCACACCAAATAGGATACGAATCTAAAAGCGAGCAAGTTATAGGCTAATTGATGTTAGCTTTATCAATGGACTATGGAAAATTGGGACGGAACGATTAGATGATCTGTGTGGTGCCAAAGAGGTGGCGTCGTGGCTGAGTAAGCGAGTCTTTGCTGTACATAGAAAAACGGTTAGAAGCAGAGGTAAACACAATCTATATATAATATATTATTGCAACGCAGTGAGAAGAACAGGTAACTGACATAGAATTCGCCTTTGATTTACTACAGAAGCAAGACAACTGCAACAGTAAGAGCGATTGATAAAACGACGGGTTTAACCCCCCAATAGTGGGGGCTGTAAAGAGGCCAACCAAATAAAGATTGCTAAACCATAATAATACGTTTTTCCTTGGCTAGATACTAACATAGGCATTAAAGTCCATGGCTAGTGGGGTAAATGCTCCCTATTGAAGCGGTCAGCTAGTGGCTACTAGCACTAGCCAGCTTACGGTGTTGTAAAAAAGAAAGTCCATAAGAGGTTATAGTCACCTGACCGGAATGATCTGGCTAGTAGAAACGCGATGATACTATCAACATCAAAACAATGTTTTTTCTTTCATTAAATAAACAGGACAGTACTACCAAACGATTTTTGACAGGTAATATCTGATGTAGGTTTTTTTCCAAATTGTTATTGCACACCGCATGCTTAAAACGTTCATCTGGGTTGGTGGGTCACATCGATTCAGAAAAACAATGATTGACTAGGTAAACTTCGATTAGGTTATTTATAAATATTCTTTTTTTGTGCAAATCTATTTGATGCTTTGCCAAACCCCTCATTTCAGGGTAGGTTTCCTGTAGAATTTACTACTCTTTGCTTATTTTACTACAGTTTTATCTCTTTGAGTTGTTTGACACTTGGCCCGCTCTTTTTTTGCCGTCTCATGAAAACGTACTGTTTCCCCGCTTCAATGAAACATTCAATCGCATTTTCTACTTATTAAATAAATGAATCCTTTTATCGTATGCATGTAAATTGTTCTTAAATAAATAAATTGCTTTGGGTATTTTTCTAAAAATTAAATTTTGGTTTCTCGTGACCTGTATACTATATATTTTAAGCTATTCGAACACGTAAAACATGAAATGCTCGGTGCTCTTTTCCCACCATCTATATAAGTAGGATATATTGTCCACTTGTACATATCGCTAATGGACTTCTTCGTAGCCTATATATTTAAAGCTATAGTTATCCACTAATTATTTGATGTTTAGATACTGATTAGCCTTTTTGAGCGTACGTATAATCCGCACCATTTCGATACTTGCCCAACAATTCTTGCGCCTGCTACGAAATGAAGCTTTCGATAATTCCTCAGCACGCGTCGTGCGTGCATTAGCCGGAAGAAACGTCCCACCACGAGCGGGCCTGTTTCGGTGCAGGCAAAAATCCTTCCTCTGTTAAAGACAAGTTGATTTAGTTATAAATTAGAACGAACAAACGTTATGGTGGAGAGTGGACACGAAAAACGTAAACAATGTATTTGAGTGAGGAGTCTCGACACTGATGAGAACGAAGTGATTTGCCTACGAAAAGCCCTGAACAGGAAGCGTTCGTGATCGTGTCCTCACGGTATGAACCAGTGAAGATCGAGGGATATCATTGTTGTGGTCTGTAGTTCGGTTTTTTGACATTGTTGTTGCTGGTGCTGCTGCTGCTGCCGCTGCCGCTGCCGCTGCTGCTGCTTGATTATGTCTATGGAACGTTTGCTACCTCAGCTCTACTTGTGCGACATCATTGTTAGGCGGATGCCTCGCTCGTTTAACGTACGAATATAGATGTTGAAACAATTAGCAAAAAAATTGTCAAATCTACATGTATTGCTTAGCGCAACCGCATTAGGCAACTATGTCTATTTTTCTGATATGAAGACTTTCGTGTTAGCGTGGCGTTTGAATCTTAGCTTCCGAAGATAATATTGGAGTCGCAGGAAGAATCGCAATTTCGAGCAGATATATGCTAAGACCCGTGTGCAAAGACGAGACTTCGTTGTCTGAAATACAACGTTTACCTTTAATGCGGTTTAATTGTACCTGAACACTAATGCTCGTCCTTTACTATCATTGTCAAGCTTAAATGTGTAGACAACAACGACATAGAAAGTTTTTCGTACAAATATTGCGTCTAAAGCAGACAACATGGTCAGCCAGAAGGCATTACATTTTTATGGTATAGAAATTGAAAAGCGGACAATATCGTCCTTTGTTTGTTTGTTTGTTTGTTTGTACACTTAAAGTAGTTACCTTTAGATGTTCGTCCATTGCGAAATCGCATCGTACGAAGTGTGCATAAGTGAAACATGTTCGAGACAGAGAAAGTGTTTACAAATGTTAATGAGTCCAATCAGGAAAAAGTGATCGACGAAGGTTATCACTCGCCGTACAGAGCTTCATTCGGCCGCGTTCTTGGTACTGGGCGACTCAGAGGACATGATATCCCGGACTCCGACGAAGAAAGAGGCAATCATTTTGAATGTGAGAGACTGCGTTATAAATATTTAACTTTTTTTTTTTGTGACAATCGATTAAGTTTTTTATTCGCTAGTCCATCACCAATGTAACTCTTTGGTATGATAAAGCTTTTAAGCCTCCGCAGAGCTTTTAGATTTGCTGCATCGACATAATATATAAGATGTTATTGAGTTGCGGATATGCCGATTTTTGTAAACGGAATCAATTCTTTTTACATACGATTACAGTACTTTGCACCGAACTGCTGGGGGACATGTCACTGTTAGATAATCGTATTCCGTTGGCTCGCCTTCTCATAAATAAGGCACAGGACATCGAATTGGCTATCCGCATTGGCAAAACCCTTCTTGAGGAGAAGACAAAGCTACAGGTCTGTTTCGAATAGCTCAGCGTCGTTAGATCGTTTTGGGTCACGATACGCAAAATGAGTGAAGCAACTGCATTCAACTACACACCACCGTGTCACGAAGCTTTCTTAGATTCGTTGTAAAAATACATGCGTTACTTTACTTCCAATGTGTTCGAATAGTCAATTTAGGACCTGGGCCTAGGAACAGAGAATTGTCGCATACACGTTACTTTCATCTTGCATTGAACGGCTTTTTTAATTTCATCGTACCTATTTGTTTTGCACATTACGTAGGATACCATCGACTGTTTGAACGACAGCATGAAAAAAGCGGAGGATGAAACGGCTCGACTTCGTCATGGCCTATCAGTGGCCAACGGACTTCTTGCTGTCCACGAAAATGGTCAGGAAGATGACGTCCTCCCTGAAGACTCGCCAACCTTCCATGTCGATCGTCTTAAAAAAAAGATCGGCAAGCTCGAAGCGGAGATTGCGCGACTCAAGCATGAGGTGTGCATTGGGCATACCGTGGCACTCCAAAATTATATTTTCCTTAAAATACGTTACACATTATTCATAGTTTGTTGTAGTCCTTATTTTTAGAGAGTAAACAGAAATCAACCTTTCGAGGGAATAACATTTATTTTTGCAGTGAAATCCATATATAAGCCTATAATAATGTATCTGCGCTTTTACTATCTTCTCCAGACGCGCACTGCCACATCTTTACAGTAGCGCTATACAAAGGCATCATTTTTTGCGCCCTCTAAGTTTTGAACCCTTTGCGTCGTGTTCCTCTTTTCATTGAACGCTTCGGACCCGGCAACTTCAGTTCGAGCTAGTGCCCGTGCCAAAACCTCTTATTAGGCGTACTACCGTAGAAAATTTACCGTAAAATCCGCGTACCGCGTACCGGTATATAAATACCATATCTTCCAGAAGCTCAAGCAAAAAGAACCCACTAAAATATAGCCACATCTGTGTACTAAATGGGGCCAGTTATTCGAAAGCTGGTGAGGAACAACGAATTCTATTACTGTCAATGATGTACCTCACTGAGGTTAGTGCGGTAACTAGTACTAGTACTTGCAGGAAACTACGCTACTATCTATTATATATTATTTTTGCATACTTTCAGTCAGGAACGTGGACACAACATTTGGCGACAAATGAAGTGTTGCTAACTAAACGAGCTCTGGAGCTGAACGCGAGCCAACAAGATAAAAATCGACTTCTAAGGGAACTCAGTAAAAAATCTATGATGTCAAGTAAACAAAATGAGGAAATAACGCGCTTGCGTAAGCAAATCTGTGTTCTTCAGGAAAAGGTACGAAATGTAACATCACTACACAGTTATTTTAAGTACGTAACTATGTTCGTCTCCACCTTCACTAGCTGAATTTTATATTTTTTCTTCAGTCAGAAGGAATTGCCCTGGTCAGTTTCTAACAACAATTCTCAATTCGATTCTTGCACGTTTCGATTGTCCTTAACTTACAAGTTTGAGCGCCTTAAAATTTACTGCCTGCATGATTCTACTTTCGCTGATATACGCAACTTTGGACAAGTTTCTTTTGAACGATAT